>NW_024419914.1:0-2830 GCF_014898765.1 Herpailurus yagouaroundi
ATTACAACCAATCCCTCAGAGATACAAACAATTATCAGGGAATACTATGAAAAATTATATGCCAACAAATTGGACAACCTGGAAGAAATGGACAAATTCCTGAACACCCACACTCTTCCAAAACTCAATCAGGAGGAAAGAGAAAGCTTGAACAGACCCATCACCAGCGAAGAAATTGAATCGGTTATCAAAAATCTCCCAACAAATAAGAGTCCAGGACCAGATGGCTTCCCAGGGGAGTTCTACCAGACGTTTAAAGCAGAGATAATACCTATCCTTCTCAAGCTATTCCAAGAAATAGGAAGGGAAGGAAAACTTTCAGACTCATTCTATGAAGCCAGTATTACTTTGATTCCTAAACCAGACAGAGACCCAGTAAAAAAAGAGAACCACAGGCCAATATCCCTGATGAATCTGGATGCAAAAATTCTCAAGAAGATACTAGCAAACCGAATTCAACGGCATATAAAAAGAATTATTCACCATGATCAAGTGGGATTCATTCCTGGGATGCAGGGCTGGTTCAACATTCGCAAATCAATCAACGTGATACATCACGTTAACAAAAAAAAAGAGAAAAAACATATGATCCTGTCAATCGATGCAGAAAAGGCCTTTGACAAAATCCAGCACTCTTTCTTAATAAAAACCCTTGAGAAAGTCGGGATAGAAGGAACATACTTAAAGATCATAAAAGCCATTTATGAAAAGCCCACAGCTAACATCATCCTCAACGGGGAAAAACTGAGAGCTTTTTCCCTGAGATCAGGAACACGACAGGGATGCCCACTCTCACCGCTGTTGTGTAACATAGTGTTGGAAGTTCTAGCATCAGCAATCAGACAACAAAAGGAAATCAAAGGCATCCAAATTGGCAAAGATGAAGTCAAGCTTTCGCTTTTTGCAGATGACATGATATTATACATGGAAAATCCGATAGACTCCACCCAAAGTCTGCTAGAACTGATCCATGAATTCAGCAAAGTTGCAGGATACAAAATCAATGTACAGAAATCAGTTGCATTCTTATACACTAACAATGAAGCAAGAGAAAGACAAATAAAGAAACTGATCCCATTCACAATTGCACCAAGAAGCATAAAATACCTAGGAATAAATCTAACCAAAGATGTAAAGGATCTGTATGCTGAAAACTATAGAAAGCTTATGAAGGTAATTGAAGAAGATTTAAAGAAATGGAAAGACATTCCCTGCTCATGGATTGGAAGAATAAATATTGTCAAAATATCAATACTACCCAAAGCTATCTACACATTCAATGCAATCCCAATCAAAATTGCACAAACATTCTTCTCAAAACTAGAACAAGCAATCCTAAAATTCATATGGAACCACAAAAGGCCCCGAATAGCCCAAGTAATTTTGAAGAAGAAGACCAAAGCAGGAGGCATCACAATCCCAGACTTTAGCCTCTACTACAAAGCTGTCATCATCAAGACAGCATGGTATTGGCACAAAAACAGACACATAGACCAATGGAATAGAATAGAAACCCCAGAACTAGACCCACAAATGTATGGCCAACTCATCTTTGACGAAGCAGGAAAGAACATCCAATGGAAAAAAAGACAGTCTCTTTAACAAATGGTGCTGGGAGAACTGGACAGCAACATGCAGAAGGTTGAAACTAGACCACTTTCTCACACCATTCACAAAAATAAACTCAAAATGGATCAAGGACCTGAATGTGAGACAGGAAACCATCAAAACCTTAGAGGAGAAAGCAGGAAAAGACCTCTCTGACCTCAGCCGTAGCAATCTCTTACTCGACACATCCCCAAAGGCAAGGGAATTAAAAGCAAAAGTGAATTACTGGGACCTTATGAAGATCAAAAGCTTCTGCACAGCAAAGGAAACAACCAACAAAACTAAAAGGCAACCAACGGAATGGGAAAAGATATTTGCAAATGACATATCGGACAAAGGGCTAGTATCCAAAATCTATAAAGAGCTCACCAAACTCCACACCCGAAAAGCAAATAACCCAGTGAAGAAATGGGCAGAAAACATGACACACTTCTCTAAAGAAGACATCCGGATGGCCAACAGGCACATGAAAAGATGTTCAGCGTCGCTCCTTATCAGGGAAATACAAATCAAAACCACACTCAGGTATCATCTCATGCCAGTCAGAGTGGCTGAAATGAACAAATCAGGAGACTATAGATGCTGGAGAGGATGTGGAGAAACGGGAACCCTCTTGCACTGTTGGTGGGAATGCAAATTGGTGCAGCCGCTCTGGAAAGCAGTGTGGAGGTTCCTCAGAAAATTAAAAATAGACCTACCCTATGAGCCAGCAATAGCACTGCTAGGAATTTATCCAAGGGACACAGGAGTACTGATGCATAGGGGCACTTGTACCCCAATGTTCATAGCAGCACTCTCCACAATAGCCAAATTATGGAAAGAGCCTAAATGTCCATCAACTGATGAATGGATAAAGAAATTGTGGTTTATATATACAATGGAATACTACGTGGCAATGAGAAAAAATGAAATATGGCCTTTTGTAGCAACGTGGATGGAACTGGAGAGTGTGATGCTAAGTGAAATAAGCCATACAGAGAAAGACAGATACCATATGGTTTCACTCTTATGTGGATCCTGAGAAACTTAACAGGAACCCATGGGGGAGCGAAGGAAAAAAAAAAAAAAAGAGGTTAGAGTGGGAGAGAGCCAAAGCATAAGAGACTGTTGAGAACTGAGAGCAAACTGAGGGTTGATGGGGGGTGGGAGGGAGGAGAGGGTGGGTGATGGGTATTGAGGAGGGCACCTTTTGGGATGAGCACTGGGTGTTGTATGGAAACCA
>NW_024419915.1:0-3023 GCF_014898765.1 Herpailurus yagouaroundi
GCAAAATACAAGGATAAAGAGAAAATTCTGAAAGCAGCAAGGGGTAATCGTGCCCTCACATATAAAGGGAGACCTATAAGACTCGTGACTGATCTCTCTTTTGAAACTTGGCAGGCCAGAAAGAGTTGGCACGAGATTTTCAGTGTGCTAGACAGAAAAAATATGCAGCCGAGAATCCTTTATCCAGCAAGCCTGTCATTTAGAATCGAAGGAGAGATAAAGGTCTTCCCAAACAAACAAAAGCTGAAGGAATTTGTCACCACTAAACCAGCCCTACAAGAGATCCTAAGGGGGACCCTGTGAGACAAAGTACCAGAGACATCACTACAAGCATAAAACATACAGACATCACAATGACTCTAAACCCGTATCTTTCTATAATAACACTGAATGTAAATGGATTAAATGCGCCAACCAAAAGACATAGGGTATCAGAATGGATAAAAAAAAAACAAGACCCATCTATTTGCTGTCTACAAGAGACTCATTTTAGACCTGAGGACACCTTTAGATTGAGAGTGAGGGGATGGAGAACTATTTATCATGCTACTGGAAGCCAAAAGAAAGCTGGAGTAGCCATACTTATATCAGACAAACTAGACTTTAAATTAAAGGCTGTAACAAGAGATGAAGAAGGACATTATATAATAGTGACAGGGTCTATCCATCAGGAAGAGCTAACAATTATAAATGTCTATGCGCCGAATACCGGAGCGCCCAAATATATAAAACAATTACTCATAAACACAAGCAACCTTATTGATAAGAATGTGGTAATTGCAGGGGACTTTAACACCCCACTTACAGAAATGGATAGATCATCTAGACACACGGTCAATAAAGAAACAAGGGCCCTGAATGAGACATTGGATCAGATGGACTTGACAGATATATTTAGAACTCTGCATCCCAAAGCAACAGAATATACTTTCTTCTCGAGTGCACATGGAACATTCTCCAAGATAGATCATATACTGGGTCACAAAACAGCCCTTCATAAGTTTACAAGAATTGAAATCATACCATGCATACTTTCAGACCACAATGCTATGAAGCTTGATATCAACCACAGAAAAAAGTCTGGAAAACCTCCAAAAGCATGGAGGTTAAAGAACACCCTACTAACGAATGAGTGGGTCAACCAGGCAATTAGAGAAGAAATTAAAAAATATATGGAAACAAACGAAAATGAAAATACAACAATCCAAATGCTTTGGGACGCAGCGAAGGCAGTCCTGAGAGGAAAATACATTGTAATCCAGGCCTATCTCAAGAAACAAGAAAAATCCCAAATACAAAATCTAACAGCACACCTAAAGGAAATAGAAGCAGAACAGCAAAGGCAGCCTAAACCCAGCAGAAGAAGAGAAATAATAAAGATCAGAGCAGAAATAAACAATATAGAATCTAAAAAAACTGTAGAGCAGATCAATGAAACCAAGAGTTGGTTTTTTGAAAAAATAAACAAAATTGACAAACCTCTAGCCAGGCTTCTCAAAAAGAAACGGGACATGACCCAAATAGATAAAATCATGAATGAAAATGGAATTATTACAACCAATCCCTCAGAGATACAAACAATTATCAGGGAATACTATGAAAAATTATATGGCAACAAATTGGACAACCTGGAAGAAATGGACAAATTCCTGAACACCCACACTCTTCCAAAACTCAATCAGGAGGAAATAGAAAGCTTGAACAGACCCATAACCAGTGAAGAAATTGAATCGGTTATCAAAAATCTCCCAACAAATAAGAGTCCAGGACCAGATGGCTTCCCAGGGGAGTTCTACCAGACGTTTAAAGCAGAGATAATACCTATCCTTCTCAAGCTATTCCAAGAAATAGAAAGGGAAGGAAAACTTCCAGACTCATTCTATGAAGCCAGTATTACTTTGATTCCTAAACCAGACAGAGACCCAGTAAAAAAAGAGAACTACAGGCCAATATCCATGATGAATATGGATGCCAAAATTCTCAATAAGATACTAGCAAATCGAATTCAACGGCATATAAAAAGAATTGTTCACCATGATCAAGTGGGATTCATTCCTGGGATGCAGGGCTGGTTCAACATTCGCAAATCAATCAACGTGATACACCACATTAACAAAAAAAAAAGAGAAAAACCATATGATCCTGTCAATCGATGCAGAAAAGGCCTTTGACAAAATCCAGCACCCTTTCTTAATAAAAACCCTTGAGAAAGTCGGGATAGAAGGAACATACTTAAAGATCATAAAAGCCATTTATGAAAAGCCCACAGCTAACATCATCCTCAACGGGGAAAAACTGAGAGCTTTTTCCCTGAGATCAGGAACACGACAGGGATGCCCACTCTCACCGCTGTTGTTTAACATAGTGCTGGAAGTTCTAGCATCAGCAATCAGACAACAAAAGGAAATCAAAGGCATCCAAATTGGCAAAGATGAAGTCAAGCTTTCGCTTTTTGCAGATGACATGATATTATACATGGAAAATCCGACAGACTCCACCAAAAGTCTGCTAGAACTGATACATGAATTCAGCAAAGTTGCAGGATACAAAATCAATGTACAGAAATCAGTTGCATTCTTATACACTAACAATGAAGCAACAGAAAGACAAATAAAGAAACTGATCCCATCCACAATTGCACCAAGAAGCATAAAATACCTAGGAATAAATCTAACCGAAGATGTAAAAGATCTGTATGCTGAAAACTATAGAAAGCTTATGAAGGTAATCGAAGAAGATTTAAAGAAATGGAAAGACATTCCCTGCTCATGGATTGGAAGAATAAATATTGTCAAAACGTCAATACACGCAAAGCTATCTACACATTCATTGCAATCCCAATCAAAATTGCACCAGCATTCTTCTCAAAACTAGAACAAGCAATCCTAAAATTCATATGGAACCACAAAAGGCCCCGAATAGCCAAAGGAATTTTGAAGAAGAAGACCAAAGCAGGAGGCATCACAATCCCAGACGTTAGCCTCTACTACAAAGCTGTCATCATCAAGACAGCATGGTATTGG
>NW_024419916.1:0-3627 GCF_014898765.1 Herpailurus yagouaroundi
CATTGGTCTATGTGTCTGTTTTTGTGCCAATACCATGCTGTCTTGATGATGACAGCTTTGTAGTAGAGGCTAAAGTCTGGGATTGTGATGCCTCCTGCTTTGGTCTTCTTCTTCAAAATTACTTTGGCTATTCGGGGCCTTTTGTGGTTCCATATGAATTTTAGGATTGCTTGTTCTAGTTTCGAGAAGAATGCTGGTGCAATTTTGATTGGGATTGCATTGAATGTGTAGATAGCTTTGGGTAGTATTGACATTTTGACAATATTTATTCTTCCAATCCATGAGCAGGGAATGTCTTTCCATTTCTTTAAATCTTCTTCAATTACCTTCATAAGCTTTCTATAGTTTTCAGCATACAGATCCTTTACATCTTTGGTTAGATTTATTCCTAGGTATTTTATGCTTCTTGGTGCAATTGTGAATGGGATCAGTTTCTTTATTTGACTTTCTGTTGCTTCATTGTTAGTGTATAAGAATGCAACTGATTTCTGTACATTGATTTTGTATCCTGCAACTTTGCTGAATTCATGTATCAGTTCTAGCAGACTTTTGGTGGAGTCTATCGGATTTTCCATGTATAATATCATGTCATCTGCAAAAAGCGAAAGCTTGACTTCATCTTTGCCAATTTTGATGCCTTTGATTTCCTTTTGTTGTCTGATTGCTGATGCTAGAACTTCCAGCACTATGTTAAACAACAGTCGTGAGAGTGGGCATCCCTGTCGTGTTCCCGATCTCAGGGAAAAAGCTCTCAGTTTTTCCCCGTTGAGGATGATGTTAGCTGTGGGCTTTTCATAAATGGCTTTTATGATCTTTAAGTATGTTCCTTCTATCCCGACTTTCTCAAGGGTTTTTATTAAGAAAGGGTGCTGGATTTTGTCAAAGGCCTTTTCTGCATCGATTGACAGGATCATATGGTTTTTCTCTTTTTTTTTTGTTACTGTGATGTATCACGTTGATTGATTTGCAAATGTTGAACCAGCCCTGCATCCCAGGAATGAATCCCACTTGATCATGGTGAATAATTCTTTTTATATGCCGTTGAATTCGATTTGCTAGTATCTTATTGAGAATTTTTGCGTCCATATTCATCAGGGATATTGGCCTGTAGTTCTCTTTTTTTACTGGGTCTATGTCTGGTTTAGGAATCAAAGTAATACTGGCTTCATAGAATGAGTCTGGAAGTTTTCCTTCCC
This sequence comes from Herpailurus yagouaroundi, assembly GCF_014898765.1. Taxonomy (NCBI): domain Eukaryota; kingdom Metazoa; phylum Chordata; class Mammalia; order Carnivora; family Felidae; genus Herpailurus; species Herpailurus yagouaroundi. The sequence continues at coordinate 1,197 of NW_024419916.1, forward strand.
TTTCTATTTCTTGGAATAGCTTGAGAAGGATAGGTATTATCTCTGCTTTAAACGTCTGGTAGAACTCCCCTGGGAAGCCATCTGGTCCTGGACTCTTATTTGTTTGGAGATTTTTGATAACCGATTCAATTTCTTCGGTGGTGATGGGTCTGTTCAAGCTTTCTATTTCCTCCTGATTGAGTTTTGGAAGAGTGTGGGTGTTCAGGAATTTGTCCATTTCTTCCAGGTTGTCCAATTTGTTGGCATATAATTTTTCATAGTATTCCCTGATAATTGTTTGTATCTCTGAGGGATTGGTTGTAATCATTCCATTTTCATTCATGATTTTATCTATTTGTGTCATCTCCCTTTTCTTTTTGAGAAGCCTGGCTAGAGGTTTGTCAATTTTGTTTATTTTTTCAAAAAACCAACTCTTGGTTTCGTTGATCTGCTCTACAGTTTTTTTTAGATTCTACATTGTTTATTTCTGCTCTGATCTTTATTATTTCTCTTCTTCTGCTGGGTTTAGGCTGCCTTTGCTGTTTTGCTTCTATTTCCTTTAGGTGTGCTGTTAGATTTTGTATTTGGGATTTTTCTTGTTTCTTGAGATAGGCCTGGATTGCAATGTATTTTCCTCTCAGGACTGCCTTCGCTGCGTCCCAAAGCGTTTGGATTGTTGTATTTTCATTTTCGTTTGTTTCCATATATTTTTTAATTTCTTCTCTAATTGCCTGGTTGACCCACTCATTCGTTAGTAGGGTGTTCTTTAACCTCCATGCTTTTGGAGGTTTTCCAGACTTTTTTCTGTGGTTGATTTCAAGCTTCATAGCATTGTGGTCTGAAAGTATGCATGGTATGATTTCAATTCTTGTATACTTATGAAGGGCTGTTTTGTGACCCAGTATGTGATCTATCTTGGAGAATGTTCCATGTGCACTCGAGAAGAAAGTATATTCTGTTGCTTTGGGATGCAGAGTTCTAAATATATCTGTCAAGTCCATCTGATCCAATGTCTCATTCAGGGCCCTTGTTTCTTTATTGACCGTGTGTCTAGATGATCTATCCATTTCTGTAAGTGGGGTGTTAAAGTCCCCTGCAATGACCACATTCTTATCAATAAGGTTGCTTATGTTTATGAGTAATTGTTTTATATATTTGGGCGCTCCGGTATTCAGCGCATAGACACTTATAATTGTTAGCTCTTCCTGATGGATAGACCCTGTCACTATTATATAATGTCCTTCTTCATCTCTTGTTACAGCCTTTAATTTAAAGTCTAGTTTGTCTGATATAAGTATGGCTACTCCAGCTTTCTTTTGGCTTCCAGTAGCATGATAAATATTTCTCCATCCCCTCACTCTCAATCTAAAGGTGTCCTCAGGTCTAAAATGAGCCTCTTGTAGACAGCAAATAGATGGGTCTTGTTTTTTTATCCATTCTGATACCCTATGTCTTTTGGTTGGCGCATTTAATCCATTTACATTCAGTGTTATTATAGAAAGATATGGGTTTAGAGTCATTGTGATGTCTGTATGTTTTATGCTTGTAGTGAGTCTCTGGTACTTTGTATCACAGGGTCCCCCTTAGGATCTCTTGGAGGGCTGGTTTAGTGGTGACAAATTCCTTCAGTTTTTGTTTGTTTGGGAAGACCTTTATCTCTCCTTCTATTCTAAAAGACAGGCTTGCTGGATAAAGGATTCTCGGCTGCATATTTTTTCTGTCTAGCACACTGAAAATCTCGTGCCAACTCTTTCTGGCCTGCCAAGTTTCAAAAGAGAGATCAGTCACGAGTCTTAGAGGTCTCCCTTTATATGTGAGGGCACGTTTACCCCTTGCTGCTTTCAGAATTTTCTCTTTATCCTTGTATTTTGCCAGTTTCACTATGATATGTCGTGCAGAAGATCGATTCAAGTTACGTCTGAAGGGAGTTCTCTGTGCCTCTTGGATTTCAATGCCTTTTTCCTTCCCCACTTCAGGGAAGTTCTCAGCTATTATTTCTTCAAGTACCCCTTCAGCACCTTTCCCTCTCTCTTCCTCCTCTGGGATACCAATGATGCGTATATTATTTCTTTTTAGTGTATCACTTAGTTCTCTAATTTTCCCCTCATACTCCTGGATTTTTTTATCTCTCTTTTTCTCAGCTTCCTCTTTTTCCATAACTTTATCTTCTAGTTCACCTATTCTCTCCTCTGCCTCTTTAATCCGAGCCGTGGTGGTTTCCATTTTGTTATGCATTTCGTTTAAAGCGTTTTTCAGCTCCTCGTGACTGTTCTTTAGTCCCTTGATCTCTGTAGCAAGAGATTCTCTGCTGTCCTCTATACTGTTTTCAAGCCCAGCGATTAATTTTATGACTATTATTCTAAATTCACTTTCTGTTATATTATTTAAATCCTTTTTGATCAGCTCATTAGCTGTTGTTATTTCCTGGAGATTCTTCTGAGGGGAATTCTTC
>NW_024419917.1:0-8992 GCF_014898765.1 Herpailurus yagouaroundi
AAAAAAAAAAAAGAGGTTAGAGTGGGAGAGAGCCAAAGCATAAGAGACTGTTGAGAACTGAGAGCAAACTGAGGGTTGATGGGGGGTGGGAGGGAGGAGAGGGTGGGTGATGGGTATTGATGAGGGCACCTTTTGGGAAGAGCACTGGGTGTTGTATGGAAACCAATTTGACAATAAATTTCATATATAAATAAAAAAAAAAGAAGAGGAGGTGGTGTACACACACACACACACACACACACACACACACACACACAAATTGGAATATTATTTGGCCACAAAAAAGAATGAAATCTTACCATTTGCAATGAGCTAGAGAGCATTATGCTAAGTGAAATAAGTCAGTCAGAGAAAGACAAATACATAATTTCATTCATATGTGGAATTTAAGAAACTAAACAAATGATCATAGGGGAAAAAAAGAGAAAGTCAAACCATAAAACAGACTCTTAACTATAGAAAAGAAACTGATGGTTACCAGAGGGGAGGTGAGTGCAGGGAATGGGAAATATGTGATGGAGATTAAAAAGGGCATTTGTCATGATATATTTAAGTGTGAATCACTAAATCGTACATCTGAAACTGATATTACACTGTATGTTAGCTAACTGGAATTTAAATAAAAAAAGATTCTTAGAGAACATGCTAGAGATAGGGACAAGGAAGGATGCAATAGGGAACCTGGCCCAGGTGGGCCCTGAACTTTCTGTAGACTCCAGGGATATCCATGCTCCCTATTGTGTAAACAGTCAGCAAATAGGGATCCACAGAATTGACTGATACTCAGGCCCTGTGTGAGTTATTTAAACACCCTCAGCCTCAGTTACCTAACTAACCTGTTAATAATTATTTCCCTTCCAAAAGGAGGACCAGACCAGGCCCAGGGCATGACCTACAGGGACTTGGGGCCTAGATCTGCAAGTCTGGTTCAAAGTGGCTTTGAACTAAGAGAACATGTGACCTTGGCCAACCAGATACCTGACCCTCACAGGTCCTCTACAAATGTTGACTCAGTATAAACTCATAAACAGTTCAACTCGTGGCTGAGAGAGGACAAGAGTTATAGAGTAACCCCAGATTGGGTAATGTATTTTCTTTGAGCAAGAGGAAGAAATGTGAGTTCAAGTTTTAATGGACAAAATAATTAGAAAGTTGGGAGTTTACTGGATATGAACAGTTTACATTATTCCTTCTTATCAATTATGTTTAAATGGCTCTTTTTACTGCCTGGTCTGTGAGGAGCCACTGAGGTCATAAATGTTTAGAGACTTCATTTCCAGGGTTCTACTAGGAGCCTGCAGTGTCTGTCCAGCTATGTAAACACAGCGCCAGGAGCAGGACCACCACAACCCACTTTTCCCCACCCCCATAGGATCTAGTATATGTGCTGCCGAAGCGAGCACCACCCCCATAGGATCTAAAGCCCTATTTGGTTGAGATCTTTCTCATCCTCTTTCTTCTAGTCTGGGCAGATTTTGTCTTTAAACAGTTATCCTAAAGGTCATGCATACTAGGCCAAGAAGAGGTAAATTCCAAAGAAACCAAAAACAGGAGTAGGGAGAGCTCATTCTCTCCCCATACAGTGTGTTTATAAAATTCAGTTGGGACTTCTAGGCAGGGCTGTGACCAGGGTGAGAAGAGTAAGGCATTCCATCCCCCAAATTGCCAAAAATCTTAGCAGATAAATGTTTTAATGCAATCAGATTATATTCTAACACAATGTTTTTAAAAATAAGTATTAATGCAAAGTACCACGAGCATTTTTTGCAGAGCTAGAACAAACAATCCTAAAATTGTATGGAACTACAAAAGACTCCAAATAGCCAAAGCAATTCTGTAAAAGAATAACAAAACTGGAGGCATCACGTTTCCAAATTTCAAGCTATATTACAAAGTTGTAGTCATCAGAACTACATGGTACTGGTACAAAAACAGATACATAGATCAATGCAACAGAATAGAGAACCCAGAAATGGACCCACAACTATATGGCCAACTAATCTTTAATAAAGCAGGAAAGAATATCCAATGGAAAAATGGCAGGCTCTTCAACAAATAGTGTTGGTTAAACTGGACAGCAACATGCAGAAGAATGAAACTAGAACATTTTCTTTCATCACACACAAAAATAAATTCAAAAGGCATGAAGGACTTAAATGTGAAACAGGAAACCATCAAAGTCCTGGAGAACACAGGCAGCAACCTCTTTGGCCTCAGCCACAGCAACTTCTTACTAGACACACTGCCAAAGGTAAGGGAAACAAGAGCAAACATCAACTATTGGGACCTCATTAAGATAAAACACTTCTGCACGGCAAAGGTAACAATCAACAAAACTAAAATGCAGTCTACAGAATGGGAGAAGATATTTGCAAATGACAGATCTGATAAAGGGTTAATATCCAAAATCTATAAAGAACTTATCAAACTCAACACCCAAAAAACAAAGGGCCCAGTTAAGAAATGAGTGAAGACAGGAATAAACATTTTCCAAAGAAGACATCCAGTTGGCTAATAGCCACATGAAAAGTGCTCTGGGGTGCCTGGGTGGCTCAGTTGGTTAAGCGTCTGACTTCAGCTCAGGTCATGATGTCGCAGTTCATGAGTTCAAGCCCCACATCGGGCTCTGTGCTGACAGCTCAGAGCCTGGAGCCTGCTTTGGATTCTGTGTCTCCCTCTCTCTGCCTCTCCATCACTTGCACTTTGTCTCTCTCTCCCCAAAATAAATAAATGTTAATTTAAAAAAAAAGAAAAGAAAAATTCTCAACATCATTCATCATCAGGGAAATACAAATCAAAACCACAATGAGATTGCCACCTCACAGCTGTCAGAATGGCTGAAATTAACAACACAAGAAACAACAGGTGTTGGTGAGGATGCAGAGAAAGGGGAACCCTCTTGCACTGTTGGTGGGAATGCAAACTGGTGCAACCATTCTAGAGAACGGTATGGAGTTTCTTCAAAAAACTAAAAATAGAGCTACCCTACAATGCAGCAATTGCACTACTAGGTATTTATCCAAATGATAAATATAAAAAATGCTGATGTGAAGGGGTACATGCACCCCATTGTTTATAGCAGCACTATCAACAACAGCCAAATTATGGAAAGATCCCAAATGTCCATCAATGAATAAAGAAGATGGGGTGCATGTATGTATGTGTATATGTGTGTGTGTATACACATACATATGATAGAATATTGCTCAGCAATCTAAAAGAATGAAATCTTACCATTTGCAACAACGTGGATGGAACTAGAAAACTAGAATGTATTATGCTGAGCTAAATAAGTCAGTCAGAGAAAGGCAAATACCATATGATCTCACTCATATGTGGAATTTCAGAAACACAACAGATGAACATAGGGGAGGGGAAGAAAAAATAAGATGAAAACAGGGAGGCAAACCATAAGACACTCTTAAATACATAGAACAAACTAAGGGTTGCTGGAGGGAAGGTGGGTAGGGGGATGGGCTAAATGGGTGACAGACACTAAGGAGGGCACTTGTTGGGCTGAGCACTGGGTGTTGTAAGTAAGTAATGAATCACTAAATTCTACTTCTGAAACCATTATTACACCATATGCTGACTAACTTGGATTTAAATAAAATTTTAAAAAACTAAAAATAGAACTACCCTCTGATCCAGAAATTGCACTATTAGGTATTTACCCAAAGGATACAAATATACAGATTTGAAGAGATATATGCATTCCAATGTTTATAGAAGCATTATCAACAATAGCCAAACTATGGAGAGAACCCAAATGTCTATTGACTGATGAATGGATAAATAAGATGTAGTGTATACACACACACACACACACACACACACACACACACACACACACACAATATTACTCAGCCATCAAAAATAATGAAATCTTGTCATTTGCACAGGCATGGATGGAGCTAGAATGTATTACACTAAGCGAAATAAGTCAGTCAGAGAAAGGCAATACCATATGATTTCACTCATATATGGAATTTAAGAAACAAAACAGATAAACATTTAGAAAGTGGGGAAGGGGGGAGAGAGGGAAACAAAGCATAAGACACTCTTTTTTTTTTAGTGTTCATTTATTTTTGAGAGAGAGAGACAGAGCACAAGCAGGGGAGGGCAGCGAGAGAGGGAGACACAGAATACAAAGCAGGCTCCAGGCTTCAAGCTGTCAGCACAGAACCTGACACGAGGCTCGAATCCATGAACCATGAGATCATGACCTGAGCTGAAGTCTGACATTTAACTGACTGAGCCACCCAGACATCCTTAGAGATTCTTAATGGTAGAGAACAAACTATGGGTTGATGGAGGGGAAGTCGGTGGGGGATGGGCTAGATAGGTGATTGGTACTAAGGAGGGCACTTGTTGGGATGAGCAATGGGTGTTGTATGTAAGTGATGAATCACTGAATTTTACTCCTGAAACCAATATTGTACTGTACGTTAACTAAATTTAAATTTTAAAAAACCAGCCGCAACTTCTTACTCAACATGTCTTTGGAGGCAAGGGAAACAAAAGCAAAAATGAACTACTGGGACCTCATCAAAATAAAAAGCTTCTGCACAGTGAAGGAAACAATCAGCAAAACTAAAAGCAACTGACAGAATGGGAGAAGATATTTGCAAATGACATATCAGATAAAGGGTTAGTATCCAAAATCTATAAAGAACTTATCAAACTCAACACCCAAAAAACAAATAATCCAGTGAAGAAATGGGCAAAAGACACGAATAGACATTTCTCCAAAGAAGACATCCAGATGGCCAACTGACACAAGAAAAAATGCTCCACATCACTCATCATCAGGGAAATACAAATCAAAACCACAATGAGATACCACTTTACACCTGTCAGAATGGCTAACATTAACAACTCAGGCAACAACAGATGTTGAGGAGGATGCAGAGAAAGAGGATCTCTTTTGCATTGTTGGTGGGAATGCAAGCTGGTGCAGCCACTCTGGAAAACAGTATGGGGGTTCCTCAAAAAACTAAAAATAGAACTACCCTACGACCCAGCAACTGCCCTACTAGGCATTTATCCATGGGATACAGGTGTGCTGTTTTGAAGGGACACATGCACCCCCATGTTTATAGCAGCACTGTCAACAATAGCCAAAGTATGGAAAGAGCCCAAATGTCCATCAATGGATGAATGGATAAAGAAAATGTGGTCTATATATACAAAGGAGTATTACTTGGCAATCAAAAAGAATGAAATCTTGCCATTTGCAACTACATGAATGGAACTGGAGGGTATTATGCTAAGTGAAAGTAGTCAGAGAAAGACAAAAACCATATGACTTTCCTCATATGAGGACTTTAAGAGACAAAACAGATGAACATAAGGGCAGGGAAACAAAAATAATATAAAAACAGGGAGAGGGACAAAACAGAAGAGACTCATAAATATGGAGAACAAACTGAGGGTTACTAGAAGGATTGTGGGGAGGGGATCAGCTAAATGGGTAAGGGGCATTAAGGAATCTACCTCTGAAATCAGTGTTGTACTATATGCTAACTAATTTGGATGTAAATCTTAAAAAATAAAAAATAAAATAGAAAAAAAACCTGCCATTTTGCCTGGTCCAGAGGTTTTGGCCCAGTTCAAACTATGCTGGTTAGGCAGTTTCTCTGCAGTGTCTGCTTCAGCTCCATTTTCAAATGACTCGTCATGTCAATTTCTCACCATATATACCACAATTTGTTTACCTATTTGAAACCAGGAAACTAACAGGACCCCATGAAAAACTGCTTTTTGGCTCCTTTTCCTGCCTCTGTTCCTGCTAGGACCTAGACCCCACCTTACATATGCCTGCCTTATAGAACAGATAGTGTCCTCCTTGTAAAGGTCATGAAGTTAATGATTTCCTTGGAGTCTTCCAGCACAACAGATAATATCTAAGGAGTGACTGGGTGGGGTTATCATAAATGTTTTCCAAGACCACTGACTCACCAAGAATCCTGGCTCCAGGGTATCAGTGAGTTATGGAGGACACCCGTCTTTGTTCCTGGATTACTAAGAAGACTCCAGCACTCGGACCACCATCCTCAATAAAACCCCAGACCCCAAGCAAAGAGGAGACTCACTCTTCTTTCCTTTCTGAGTCTCTAGGCCACTCTGTCTGTAACTACACTCTCTCTATGTCTTTTATAAACTCTGCTCTCACTTCCTCTTGGCTTGAAGTTTGATTTCCATCCTGAGCAAAGCCAAGGACCCTCTTGGCTGGTCCTGTGCAGGAACCACAGAGCCAACCAGCCTGCATCACATTTATCCATTAATTTCCATTGTTTCCACCTTTTGGCTCTTGTGAATAGTGCTGCTATGAACATACAGGTAGATGTGTTTCTTTGAGAAACTTGTCAATTTTCTTAGGTTTTTAACTAGGAGTAGAATTGGTGGATCATATAGTAGTTCTATGTTTGAGTTTCTGAAGAACTGCCAAACTGTATTTCACAGTGGCTACACCATCTTATGTTCCCACCAATGATGTATGAGGGTTCATTTTGTCCACAACCTCACCAATACTTGCTATTTTCCTTTTTTATCTTTTTATTTTTCTTAACATTTTTTTTTAATTTGAGAGAGAGAGAGAAAGCAAGGGAAAGGGGGAGAGGGAGAGAGAGAATCCCAAGCAGGTTCCATGCTCAGCACAGAGACCCACATGGTGCTCCATCCCACAAACCATGAGATCGTGACCTGAGGTGAAACCAAGAGTTGGATGCTCAACCAACTGAGCCACCCCGGCACCCCCCTTTTTTTATTTTTATAGCTATCCTAGTGTAACAGGACCAAGAATTGTGACACTGAGGCTTTTCTTTCCAGGAAGCAAAGTTATTCCTGCTAGCACAGGCTCAGTGGGATCATACCCGAAAAACTGAGCCCTGAGCACGGTAGGGTGTAGTCTTTTACACAATTTCTATGTCTTTGTCTCCCAAAAATGGTAACATACAGACATACAGCCTGATTGGGAGGTCTATGTTACAGAGTCACATATGCACACATAGCCAGGTTGCCCTCCCATGTCTTGAGGTTTTCACCACATTCCTTAAGGAGGGGCTCTACCACACTAGTGTTTATCAAGTGTAAAATTTCTGGGATCTCAACTTTGTGCAACCAAAATGGTTAAGAATCTGAGAGAAAATAGCATCCAAAATATATAAAGAACTTGTAAAATGCAATGCCCCCCAAAACAAATAATCCAATTAAAAATGGGCAGAACACATGAATAGACACTTTCCAAAGAAGACATACAGATGGCTAACAGACATATGAAAAGATGTTCAATATCACTCATCACCAGGGAAATACAAATCAAAACTACAATGAGATACCTCACATCTGTTAGAATGTCTAAAATTAACAACACAAAAAACAAAAGGTGTTGGCAAGGATGTGGAGAATGGAGAATGGGGAATGTTTTTTTAAAACAATATTTATTTATTTTGAGACCAGGGGAGGGAGCACAAGCAGGGGAGGGGCAGAGAAAAAGGCAGAGTGAGAATTCCAAGCAGGCTCCACAATGTCATCGCAGAGCCCAACATGGGGCTCTATCCCACAAATGTGAGATCATGACCTAAGCCGAAATCAAGAGTTGGACATTCAACCTAGTGAGCCACCCAGATGCCCTGAAAGGGGAACCCTCTCATACGTCAGTGGGAACACAAACTGGTACAGTCACTTGGGTGTTGAGGAGGGCACCTTTTGGAATGAGCACTGGGTGTTGTATGGAAACCAATTTGTCAATAAATTTCATATATTGGAAAAAAAAAAGAAAAACAGTATGGAGTTTCCTCATAAAGTTAAAATTAGAACTATCCTATGGTCCAGCAATTACCTAAAGAATACAAAAGTACTGGGGCACCTGGGTGCCTTGGTCAGTTGAGCAACCAACTTCAGTTCAGGTCATGATCTCGGGAATCATGAGTTAAAACCCCGTGTCAGGTTCTGTGCTGACAGCTCAGAGCCTGGAGCCTGCTTTGGTTTCTGTGTCTCCCTCTCTCTCTGCCCCTTCCCTGCTCATACTCTGTCTTTCAAAAATAAACATTAAAAAAATTTTTTTTAAGAATACAAAAATACTAACTCAAAGGGATATGTGCACCCCTATGTTTATAGCAGCATTATCTACAACAGAAAAATTATGGAAAGAACCCAAATGTCCATCAACCATCGATTGATGAATGGGTAAAGAAGAGGAGGTGGTTCTGTTGTTTAACATAGTGCTGGAAGTTCTAGCATCAGCAATCAGACAACAAAAGGAAATCAAAGGCATCAAAATTGGCAAAGATGAAGTCAAGCTTTCGCTTTTTGCAGATGACATGATATTATACATGGAAAATCCGACAGACTCCACCAAAAGTCTGCTATAACTGATACATGAATTCAGCAAAGTTGCAAGATACAAAATCAATGTACAGAAATCAGTTGCATTCTTATACACTAACAATGAAGTAACAGAAAGACAAATAAGGAAACTGATCCCATTCACAATTGCACCAAGAAGCATAAAATACCTAGGAATAAATCTAACCAAAGATGTACAAGATCTGTATGCTGAAAACTATAGAAAGCTTATGAAGGTAATTGAAGAAGATTTAAAGAAATGGAAAGACATTCCCTGCTCATGGATTGGAAGAATAAATATTGTCAAAATGTCAATACTACCCAAAGCTATCTACACATTCAATGCAATCCCAATCAAAATTGCACCAGCATTCTTCTCGAAGCTAGAACAAGCAATCCTAAAATTCATATGGAACCACAAAAGGCCCTGAATAGCCAAAGTAATTTTGAAGAAGAAGACCAAAGCAGGAGGCATCACAATCCCAGACTTTAGCCTCTACTACAAAGCTGTCATCATCAAGACAGCATGGTATTGGCACAAAAACAGACACATAGACCAATGGAATAGAATAGAAACCCCAGAACTAGACCCACAAACGTATGGCCAACTCATCTTTGACAAAGCAGGAAAGAACATCCAATG
>NW_024419918.1:0-4666 GCF_014898765.1 Herpailurus yagouaroundi
AGATCGGGCGCGTTCAGGGTGGTATGGCCGTAGACGCCGGCGGCTGCTGCTGGGCGCCTCAAGAGCCTGCTCCACGTGTCCCAAGCCCAGCGGGTGCCGCGCTTCAGCCTTGCACCTGTCTGCCTTCCTTCCCTCCTGCCTGCTTACCTGCCTTCCAGCCTTCCAGCCTGCCTGCCGCCGCAGTCCGTCTTGGTCTCCGGGCTGGTGGCGCTGGTCGCCCAAGAGGACCCTGGCAACACGCTGTGGCACAAGCCCGTCGTTCTCCAGTCCCGGGACTCTTGCAGGCTGCTCGGGGCTTGTCCCCACACCCGCCTCCGCTTCCATTCCGCACCGCACCGCACCTCCCAGCCCCTCACCACACCGCTCGCCCCGCAGCACACCGCTCCTCACCACACCACATTGGGCTGCTTAGTGGAACCTGAAAGTGAGTCTGGGCCGTCTGGCAGGCCCTGCCTTTCGGGCCCGCTCTGCTGTGTCTTCAGTGCCTCCTCCCCAGCCCTATGGCTCTTGCAGCCAGCCTCCTGGCTTTTCCCTCCTGTCTGCCCCACCTTGTCAAACCCTACCGGCAGCCCCAGTGCTCTCAGAGAATATCACCAGTCCCAGCCAACTCCGCTGGCGGACACCCTTGCTCGCCTCCCACCCCACCCCCCCACACCTTGTCCTGGTTCAGGAGAATAGATCTATTCCCAGATAGGTAGACAGATAGTTCAAGGACCGAGAGACACCCTTTCAAGGTGATTGACAGAGAAAGGAACACGTTGGGATAAGAGACGGGCAGATAGGGAGAGTCAGAATAAGAGGGACAAGGGGAGGGGGGTGTGGCGAGGGAGATGGAAAGGGGGAGGGAGACAGAGATGGAGTCGGAGAGGGAGTGGGAGCGGTATTGAAGCAGAGACCTCTGGATTATCCAACACAGAGACCCCCCCATACTCTAGGAACCACACACAAAGAGGCTGTGTTGGAGAGACAGCTACCCCTCGGGAGGGTCATGGTGCTGGGGCGGGTTTAGGCAAAGTGGCCGTGGCTTGAAGTTGACTCATGACTCCTTGGATCCCAAGGGCCTGCAGCCTAGGCCTCAGGAGGCCCGTCTGATCCCTCCTCCCATTCCTGTCAGGCCCAGGTATGAGATGTGTGTGTGTTCGGGTGGGGGTGTGGGTGGTGGTAATGTGTGTGTGTGTGTGTGTGTGTGTGCGCACGAGCGCACGTGTGTCTATGCATGTGTTGGTGGGTGGGAGCACTCCCTTGCGAGTAATTCCTTCAAGTGATTCTCCCTCTGTTTTTCCTGGCCTTTGGGCGCAGCCTCGCCTTGGTCTGTGCGGTCAGAACGAGAGCGAGGACCTGCATGCCAACGGCGCCTCTGGGCCCGGGGTGGTGGGTCTTCTGGTGTCCTGAGCTCGTGTCGGAATGGGGAAGACTTGGCCTCATCAGGGGCAAAGGGCACTCATCATCAGAATAGTAGCATCCTTTAGGAGCTCTACTGTATTTTATAAACATATACACCATCTATACTTGCCCCCATTAGATGCATACGACACCACCTCCTCCTTCAAGATGTAGGGTCTGTCCCTTTTTCCACCCTACTAAATCTGGCCTGGCTTAGGATTGTTGTGACCAGTAGAGAATGGTAGTGTTATACCCCCAATTCGTGATCCCCAGAGACCACCAGGGAGCCGAGTCCGATGCAAAAGCTAAGAGCCTTTATTCGAGCTAGCTCGAGCTCAATCTCCTACCTGCATCGACGCAGCGGTGACATACTGGAGAGAACGAGAGAGACTTTCAAAAGCACAAAGGTTTTATAGGGATCATGGCCTTAGCCGATTGGCTGGGGAAGGGTCGTGGACTCAGCCGATGGGCTGCCAAAGTGTGGTCCCAATCAGATATTGTCAGAGTCACTTGGAACTTGTTAAAAATGCAAATGTTGGGCCTGGTGGTCACAGACCTACTGAATCAGAAACTCTGGGGGTGGGGCTCAGCAATCTGTGTTTCAACAAGTCTTCCAGGAGATTCTGATGCCCCTGAAGCTTAAGAACCACTGTGTCTGAGGATCTCTAACATGTTTGGCCTCAGTGTATACAGAACGTTTCTCACTGGTCCCCTATTAACCATTGGCTGTCAGCCTTGCTGTGCTATATAAATACCTAGCATCAAACACCATCCCCAGAGACTCTGATGAATTGGTTTGGGGAGGGGTAAAATGCTCCCAGGTCATTCTAAGCCTGGACAGGGTTGAGGGCTCCTGCCTCTGGCCCCCACCTGAGAGAAACCCTCCCTCTTCTACTCACACTTTCCATGCCTCTCACACTCCCCTTCCTCCCACCTCAGACTTCGGAAGAATGCCTCAATCGGTAGCCTGCTTTCTTAGAAAACATAAGTTACTTAAGGGGAGGAGGCGTGTTCTGAGGGTTGAGCAGGAACTTCTTTCTGCGGCCATGTCGGGGACATGGTCACTAGTCGGCCGGCCTAGGTCTGCTCTTTCAGTCGCCGTGATGCTTAAGCAATTCTGGGCCTGCCTTTTAAGAGGCCTGGATGTTTTTGATTTCTCTCTCAGAAGTCTTGCTCCGATTTTTGCTGCCGCTGGGAATCCAGACTCTGCTGGTGAGAATGGGGAGCCCCACAGAGAGGTCTCGTTCACGCTCTGTGGTCAAATGGCCAGCCAGCTCCCAGCTGGCCAGCAGCAGCCCCTGCTGCCTGTACGTGAGGGAGACATCTAGGACGCCCAGTCAGCTGAGCCTTAACAGGACAGCCGTTTCCTTTGATGGCATTTGATGGCCATTTGGTGGCAGCAGCTGTAGAAACTCTAAGTCTTTACCACCCAGATGAACCCAGAGAATGCGCAGAATTATGAGAGATAATAATAATACATTGCTTTAAACCACCAAGTTTTGAGAGTGTTTGTTTCACGACCATCTTACATCAGACTGATTCTATAATTGTTTCTTTAAACCATATGTGACCTCAAAATAGATTATGAGTCCCTTAAGGGCCTCAACGATGCCCATCGTTGTTGGTTCTTGTACTTGAGTTCAGTGCAGTAGGTGGCATATTCATTCCACCAGAAATGCTTATCGAGGGGCACCTGGGCTTCTCAGTGGGTTGAGAGTCTGACTTCGTCTCAGGCCATGGTGTCGCCTGCCATCAGTGAGTTGGACTCCCGAATTCAGCTCGCTCCTGTAAGGGCAGCGCCTGCCTGAGATCCTCTGTCCCCCCATCCCCCTGTATGCTTTCAAAGAAACATTAAAGAAAAAAAGTGCTTCTTGAGCCGGTACTATGGTCAGAGTAGGCAGTTGTAGGATGCCTGGAGGCCGGCAGAAGAGGAAATTCTGGCCAGCTATCAGGAAAATCAGAATCAGAAGCCATTCCTGGCAGTACTCTAAAACAAAGCCATGAGAGGCTGGATCAGACCGGACAGGCCCAAGATGGCGTGGGCCATAACAGAAAACCCTTGACCAAATAGGGAAGAAAAGGCACAAAACCCTGCTTCCAAGAAGTCTAGTTCCCAAGTAGTGAATATTTTACCCTTTGTCGATAAAACAGAGAAACCCGAACCCCAGGGCACACAGCTCTCTCTCGTGCGCGCGCTCTCTCTCTCTCTCTCTCTCTCTCTCTCTCTCTCAGTACCTAGTCTCACATCTAAAGGGTATACTTTCACTTTCATAAACTTTGCTATTTGTACCACTCATCCACCGTGTTGGACCTCTCCTGGAATTCTTTTTTGTGAGGAGACCGAAAGCCTTCGGCGACATCTTTGGATTGGGCTAGGTTGAGGCCTCAGGGCCCGCGGTCTTCCCAGTTTATGCAGCCACGTTATGTGTCAGGCTTCGGCGAGGTATTATCGTGTCGACTATGTTCGTTAAAGTCCCTGATGTACCAGCGGGCACGGACACTCACCCAATGAGGAAAGCACGAATGAGGACACGTCAAGTCACAGGAAGGGTTGTTCATGCACTACTTTTTGAGCCTCCACTACGTGCCCGGCACTGGACTGCCAACTCAGTGACCTTTCACCGTGTGATGAAACTCAGCTTCTTACACGGCGCACAGAGCAGAACGTAAGGGCAGCCACACAACACCCTGGGAAGGGTGTAGGAAGTTCACGAACCAGTCTCAAAGTTGTCTGTGGGGATGCAGTTGAGAGAAGGCCTTGGTCTGGGTCATCTCTTGGCACTTACCGCTCACGATGCCCACGTAGGGAAGGATCTCAGTTCTGTATGGAGATGCATCGGGTGGCAGTCGCCGTTTGAAGTGGTCAGACATAGAGAGGTGTGTCTGAAGAGCCTGACAGTTTGCTGTGAAAATCTTCCCCTTTTTAAAGGGATTTCAGCCGTTTGGGGCCCCTGTAGACCTCCTCTGGTTTTGCTTCTTTTCAGTTCTGGGGTGTCAGCGGATGCTGCCAGCGGCAGTACCTTCAACTGTTTGTGTCGCTGCTTGACACAGGCCCCTGCTCGACGTGACAGACTCCATTTTGCTCTCTACAGGTGACGTGGGGCCTATGCGCAATTTTGTGACTCCAGTGTGGACCGGTTGTCTTGTTTTCAACCTTTCGTTTAGAGACCACAGTAAAGGCTCTTGTCTATGCTTCCTCCCTCTCTCTTTGCCTCCTGACCTGTTCTGGTGCTTTCCTATGTGGCCCCCTCATGGCATGGCCCCTCCTTTTGGGTTCTGTAAG
>NW_024419919.1:0-6330 GCF_014898765.1 Herpailurus yagouaroundi
TAAACAGTGGACCAAAAGATGTGTCGTAAGAAAATATCCAGAATGAAACACTGAAAGATAAACATATGAAAAATACAGATTACGTAAGACACAAGGAGGATCGTATGAAAGAAAGAGATGCTATTTCCTTGGGGTTCGAGGCAAATAGGAAAGAGAACGAAGCAAAGCAGTATATGAGCAGACAGGAGCTGAGACCAGACGCCTCGTGGAGAAAAATGCAAGAAATCGACACGTGAGCACATTTTAGGAAAGCTATTGAGAACCAAAGGCAAATAGAGTAGTTGTAAGCTCTCAGAGGATGAAAGCAAATTAGCCCGAGAGCTGCCTTCTCAAGTAAAAAAGAGAAAAAAGCAAAAGAATAGAAGATGAAACAGCGTCTTCTATGCGCTGAAAGAATATACTTCCCAGTGGGAGACTCCTCCCCCTGCCACAACATATTTCAAGAATGAAGATGAAATACAGGTCTTCTCATAAGCCCCAAAGGGGAAAACCTGAGAGAATCTGTCACCAGAAGATAGGACTTGCAGAAAATACTAACCGATATTCCTCAGGCCGAAGACAAATTTTACACGAGTGAAAAGTAATGAAAAGCTGAATAGGTATGGAACCAAGCTTAGTCAGTGAAACTAATCAGACAAGGAAGAGATCATTAGGGAAGTCAGGAGATGGTGACCTTTGAGTGGGGGCAAGAATACTGTGATTAAAAGGGGCCAGGTGTGGGCCTCGAGGTTGTCGGCAAGCTGTATTTCTTTTAGTGGAAGACAGTCTCAGGCGTTCTTTGTGGTGTGTCAGCGAGTTGTGCCCGTCTGTGAGGTCCTGAGATCTCCGTCTATCACAGTGTCACAATTCCATGCGAGTGTGTGTGCATGTGTGGGCGCTCAGGACTTGGAGGCCGACTTGCCTTTCTGGACCACGGCGGGACAGGTACAGCACAGTCTCAGCCTTCGATCTGGTGACTTCTCCCAGCACTCAGCACCCACGGATCCTACCAAGGGAAGTAAATGACTTCCTCGTGTCCTTGGAAAGGTCCCTAGTCCGTTAACCTACCTCCTCTCTCACAAGCCACAGCAAGTCTCAGGGGTCCACGTTTCAGCCTGGGGCACGTTCCTGAGAGACTGGCCTGAGACAGGCAACCACATCTTCCCGAGCCCTTTGCCACCTCCTCTATGGGAGCACCTCTCCCATTGTGCCTTCGGGCACAACCCGTCATTGGACCAGAGGGTTTAGGAACTCCTCGAGAGGGAGTGTTTCTGGAGATCTCCCGGGGAAAGGTTCTCTTTCAGGACCTACATAGGTACATACTGAGTCCCCATATACGCCATGCTGTGTACTGAGCTATATTTTATGATGATATATGGGAAACGGGTGATGCATGCAGAAAGGAGATCTGAGACAGATGTAGGATCTGTGCTGCCAAAATGAGCACGTGGTATGAGACATAGGAAAGTGACAAAAATCAGGACTGGTTGACTTATCAATTAGCATGGAGAAATGACCGCAGACGAAAGCAGTAAAGCTGTGGAACCAACAACCGGAGACCTAGGTAGTGTGTTGGAAGATGCGGATGATGTGCTCCGAACGGGGTTCAGAAACTACAGATTTATACGGGCTACGTTGGGATGGGAAGGCTCCAGGCAGCAGGAAAGGGCTTTGCGGGAACTCAACGAATATTCCGTCAGCCGAGTGAGCTGGTTCTTACTGGCACACTCATGTACCCGAGGAGAAAAATGAAGCACAAACATCATCCGAAGTTACCCAGCGGATAGGAGGAAGAGCTGGCGTATGAATCCCAGCAGCAAAGGTGCAGCCCACAAACGCAACCACTGGCCGTCATGCACAGCAGATAAGTAGTGATTGCTAGTGCTTCCCGCACAGGTGGAAGCAGCCCAGGGCATCGGCCTGGGATGGAGTGTGAATGGGACAGGAACGGTTGGTGACCCGAGCACGAGGGAGACGTAGGCGATTTGAGAAACAGGACGTGTGTGTTACAGGTTCTCACACGGCAGGCGTTGAAAGGATCCAGCATGTGTCCATCCACAGAACCAGTCAGAGGGACAAGCCTTAGAGACGAGTGTTGAAGGGGTTGGCAGATCCTGGGACGGCATTTATGTCAACAGCTCCAGGCTATCTTCCTGTCTCCCCTCATGCGGCTTAACTGCCCCAAACCATCCCTTCCCTGGTTGCTGGACAAAGCCTGCAGCCACTCTGTTGCCCTCTAGATCTTTGTTAACCTGTTACCCCCAACCCAGCTCAACCACAAGCTCTCACTGAGTTTGTAAATGAGCAGCAGCCAGACTCCGTGGATAAGACACCCATCTGGGCCAACGGCTGTGTCCTTCACACTGCCCAACTCTCAGGCTGTGTGCTTCTGGTGTCTTCCTTTCATCCCCCGTAGTTTGGAGGTCATTTTACGTTATTTGGTTTCGCTGCTGCTCCAGAGTTCTATTTGAGGCCTATGAAGCCAGCTGTGACAGCTGCAGCTAGCCGCGATAGTCCCAATTTATTAGTCAGCATTCTGCAGACAACAGAACCAATGGGCATATATTATGAAGACGTTGGTTCCTGCACGTATGGAGGCCGAGAAGTCCCGCGATCTCCTATCTGCAAGCTGGAACGCCAGGAAAGACAGTGGGGTAACTCAGCCTGAGAATGAAGGCCTGAGAACCGTCAAACCAGGGGAGTCAATGATATGCATGCCAGTCTAAGAGCAGGAAAAGTGGGGCACCTGGCTGGCTCGGTCACTAGGGCATGACTCTTGATCTCAGGGCCATGAGGTCAAGCCGCACAGTGGGTGTGGAGCCTACTTAGAAAAGAAATAGGAGCAGGAGGAGATGAGATGCAATGTCCCGCCTCAAGTAGTGAGGCAGAAGGAAAGGGGACCATTCTTCCTTCCTGTGCCTTTTGGTATATCCTGGCCCTCGGTGCCTGGGATAACGCTCACTCACAGTGGGCAAGGCAAACTACTTTCCTGAGTGACCGACTCGAATGCAAACCTCATGCAGAAACAGCCTCCCAGACACAAGCAGAAATAATGTTTAACTCGGGCATCCACGGACGGTCCAGTGGACACCGAAAATTAACCATGGCAGTAGTTAGGGCAACCTCACAAACCACTGCGTGACAATGTTTACACAATAAAGCCTCGCAACACCCCCGACCCGCCTGACAAACGGGGGAAGGATAGTGCCGGCACGAGAGGGTCTTTGCCAGGGGTGATGTGCACTCTGTGAAGATGGGAGGAGTAAGCATGGAAGGCTTCCTGGAGGAGGACGCATTTAGCGAGGTCAGGATAAACCAGGTGAGCCAGATTTCCGAAGTGCCAGATGACTGGAAACAAAGGAAAAGGTATGTGCGAAGGTCTAACAAGGGGGGGGGGCGGAGGGGGGGCCGGCCTTGAGGGACAGACACGGATGTACAAAGACAAAAATATGAACAAATATTTGACTGATTTATTTGGACCTGGAAGTATGGCGGTTTCCACTCGTAGACCTACGAGAATGGACAGTCTGCCTGTCAATCACTGCAGGCCCTCCAAGCGGATGTCTGAAGGCGGGGCCATTGAAGGATGGCAAGCACCCGGCAATGAAGCCCTACCACGTGAGCAGGCCGATGACGGTTTGGATTGTGCAATGAGGCTTCCGTAGACCGTGCCCCTCAGTGATGACGAAATACGGCGGGTACTGTGGATATATGGCGGGTACTGTGGCTACATGGCGGTTGACAATGCTCCGATCTCACAAGGGTAAGTTTAATTGGCTTTCTCTCATAATTGGCTGTTTGAAGTGTGAGTTGTAGAGAATCGGGGGGGGGGGCGGATGGTGTGTCCTAAGACACGTTGACAGATGGGTCTCATGGGCTTCCGGATTGATGACAAGGGAAGGGCCCTTAGCTGCCTTTGGGGACATTGTTGTGCTTTATGTAACAACATGATGAGTCTTTCAGGTCATTTCATTTGTCTGAGTGTGGGTCTCGTACCCCCCCCCCTTCCCGATTCGTGGTCTTCAGGTTTTGTGGTGTTTGCAGCTTAAAAATGCAGAAAAAAGGGTGCGGTTGGCTGAGCCAGAGTGGGTCTCAGCCAGGACGATGGCTGTTGGCTGCCTGGGAGCCGATTTTGGTTTCCATGGCACAGTGCTTGGGGACGGGACTTGTCACCGACTATTGTTTACATCTGGGTCTTGGCCACTTGTGTGAGGTGTCTTGGTGACAGGCTATCTCTTATCTTGATGTGAAACAAAAGGAAAGTGAAAGTAAGGAGACGGGGGCATGTGTGTGATTACGACAGCCGATGCCTGCCTTTGAGGGCAGTTTTGTCTTTCATTTAACATGACTGTGTGTTTCCTATCAGTTGTTCAAAATTTGGAGTGGTCTTCTGCATATGCTGCCTTGAAAAGGCGGGGAACCCCCTGATAATTCCAACGTTAAAGTGGGGAAACAGATGGCGTGGTGGGCTCAGGGCTTGTTCACTGACCACCGGGAATTGTCTTCAGTCATCACTGAAAGCTGCATTTTTCTGTAACGGATTCGTGTTTTTCCTATCATTGGATGCAACCAATAGCGGTCCGGAAGCCTTTCCCGTGTTTTCCATTAAAAAAAAAGGTGTTCTATTAATTGCCGTCTTCGAATGCGAAGGTAGCCTATTGGGTCGGCTTGGCAGGGCCTCGGTGCTTTAAGTCCCTGATGGGGATGATCTGCTGGGGATCTTAGGTCTTGTTTCATGTGATAACGTAATGGCAGCGGGCTGTGTTTTCCCTGTGATATTGCAACATTGCATCCGTTTGAGTTTGGTTTTTTATTTTGACTGTGTTTCAGACGCGTTCTCCAAATGTGAAAGTATTTTCAGCGTGCACCGTGGAACAATTTGTCCGGCTGGACACGTGAAAGTTCCACACGCCGAATGTCTCCTAGCCGCTCTTGTTAGCCAAGACTGAACACTGTTTTGGCATTTAATTTTCCCTGTTCGTCTTAAGGCAGCCAATGGAATTTTGATGTTGGCGCCCCTCTTAGATTTCCTTTAAAGTGCTTGGTGTAAATTTCAATGTACAGAGGAGGCATTCAACGTCTAACGGGGTGCCTTATGTTTCCAGTATAATGGCGTGTTTGACATAATTTATTTTGCCAAATCCTGGTCTTGTTCGCTATGGATAAATTCTCTTAAAAACAAAGGTTTTCTGGGGAAACTGCCTGGCTCAGTGATAGAACCTGTGACTCTTGATGTGGGGGTTGTGATTGCAGGCCCCACACTGGTGTGGAGAGTGCTTAAAAATAAAGTCTCCAAAATGAATAATGATAAACGTTTTGAGGTGATCTCAAATTACAATTCAAAGCAATCTGGTGAATGCTTGCCTCTCACACAGTTGGGGATTTGGGTGTACAAAAGAATTGGGTCTCCTATGACTCTGTTCCATTAAATGTTGTTCCAGGCCCTTTGCGTAACCTTTGTGTTAACCAGTTTTGGCGTTGTCGTTACTTTCAAATGAGGAAAAGATTGTTTTAATGATGTGTGTGCTTCTTGCCTTATGACAGTGACTGGCTCCCGGTGGCCCGGGAGCCCAACCTTTCGTCTTCTTTGCTAGTAAAATGTTTCTGAAAAACTGGCTCTGTGTGTTTTATTTCATGGGTCCACTTAAAATTTTCTTTCCAATGTAAAAAATAGCAGGTATTGACCATCAGGCTGGCGGTGCTGTTTCCTGACCGCGAATTCCGGGAAGTGCCTGTCACCGGCCATCCCGGAATTCCGTTGGCTTCGTTCTGGGTTTCATTTCTCATGATAATCACATGACACTTATCAACTTTATTCAGGTCAATTCTGTACTTAGTCTTCAGTGCATTTGCTGTGAACGTCACGGGGCATTTTCAATTTATTTCCAAGCAAATTCACCCCCAGAAGTATTGTTCTCTGTGTTCTAGAACTGAATGGCCCTGGCTGGTCGCAGTGCATGCTTTTGAATATTATATGAGAACCCTGATTGTGCACGTGACATAGTGGTATTTCTTTTCTTTTCTTTTTTTTTCTTGTTATGTCTTTCAATGCTGACCCAGGTGCTCCTTCCTCGGTGTTCTCCCCTAGAAAAAATTACTTTGTGGTATCCTGTTTACAAACAGTCTGTTCCCTGACACGTCCAGTCCTCCTTGTTAGGGGTCGTGGGCTAGAGCGGACATGCCGCTCTCCCTGCACCCTACTGCACCCCAATCGCAGAGGGTGCTGTCCCTGCCTCTTTAGCCACAAGAGCTGACCGTGCCTTAATGCCCCAAGGGCTAGCATATGGGCTTAGGAAATAGTCAGTGGCTGCCTGCTTCTCCTCATACACCTCCCTTCCTGTGTCAGACCTA
>NW_024419919.1:6340-16265 GCF_014898765.1 Herpailurus yagouaroundi
CTGTGGTACCATGGGCCTGTGAAGGAAGGCCACGGGGTAGGGTGGGTCGTCCTTCCCCCTGCTGTCTTGTTGCAGGGGACAATCACCTGAGGCCCTTCTGAGAAGGACCTGCTGTTGCTTCTGCCTCTTTTATCCTCCAGGGACATTTTCTTCCATTGTCCCGGATGTGTGTTGGCTCTTGGGCACTGCTTGTGCTGTTTGCTTCCCCCTGCATGTGTCAGGAGGCTGGGTTTTAAAACTGGCAAGAGGCCTGTTTAGCTTTTCAAAAGGTTTGCGAAGAGGCAGAGAGCGCACAAGGACAAGTTTTCCAAAGTCCATGTTCCCAGAGAAGGGAAGGGGGTGGTCGTGTTCCCTTTTTCAATGGGGATAGTTCAGCTCTTGTTTCTTATTTTCTTTGCCCCTATGCCATGCTCCCATGAGAGACCAGGCCCCCTTGGTACCTGCACGCCAACCCCGATTCGTGAGCCCCACGTACTGGCCAACGTTAGGCCTGTGTATAGAGCTTCCTCTAGAGCAATCTGTGCCAAGAGTACCTTCACCTGAATGTTAAGATGCGTGAGTAGTGGCTTGTGCTCTGGCCTGCTTCTGTTCCTGCCAGTGCCTGTGCCCTCAGGGGGCTTGTTTGTGATGCGGAGAGTCAACTGCAATGAGCAAGGGAAGTAGAAACCTTCTTAAGAGAGGATTTGAGTCACTATGCTGGTGTCAGTGGTCCGCTGGAAGTTGAGCTGTACTTTCCCTCTCGCGGCCTCTCTTTCTCAAGTGCCCTGGAGGAGCTGAGGATCTGTCTGTCTTGTGCCACACAGGACCTGACAGAATACTTGGTAGGAGGGGAGGACTCGGAGCCTGTGTGATGGATACTCGGTGCGCAGGCCTCTCGAAATGGGCGGGAGGAACGTGTAAATCGTGTGCATTCCTGTACAGTTTACGTGGTGGCATCTAGCCCGTCTGCATTTGAGCTTACCCCCCCACCCATTGTGCCCCCTCGAGGAGCACCATGTATGGATTGGACCCCTCCCAAGCAGACCACCTGCCGGGTGAGATTGGGGTTGGCCTTCTGAGCTTGCCTGGTCTCTTCTCATTCATATGCAGACCCACTGTAAGGCTTCTTTCCAGCTTCGGAAAAGAACATCAGTGGGCTGAGGTCAGTGACTCTGGAGGAGACTCACTGACTGCCTCAGTCTCCCCCATCAGTCAGACACGGCGGCCTCACAGAACGCCGAAAGGCCTGGTGTAGATGCCACCCTACCCTCCGGGTAGATGACCGGTTGTGCCGTTGGGGTGCCGACCCGTAGCATGTGGGATATGGTTAAAGCCGCAAGGAGACACCAGGAGTTCTCCTCCAGAGCTCAGAGTAAATGCATATGGAAACAGTTGCCCTCTTAGGGTAGGTCTTCTGCCTTTGGTTGTCTTCTTATTACAAAGAAAAATACTGACTAGTGAGGGTGAAATGTAACATTGGAGGGGGCAGTTATGCTTATGACATAATTGATGGTGACGGTTGATACATGGATGTATACTGATCCCTCAACTCATTAGGTTGTATACATTAACTATGTACAGCTTATCGTATGTCACTCGTACGTCTCCATACCTCAGTCAAGTGGTTGAAGAAACAATAAAAAGAGAGCCTCCCATGAGTACAGATGAGTGTTGTCCTCAAATGGTTTTAGATTTTCAAACTGAAGGGGAAGGAAGTGTCTGTACAGGGAAAAGGGAGATTACTGCTCCTTTCTTATTGTTTTGCCTTGCTTGTTCCCTTTATATGTCGCATTTGTATTGGCGATGTACAAGGGTGACCTTTATTGTCCGTAGGATTTTACATTTCATTGACTTGCAGCAGTGCTACAGAAGCCATGAACTTCCCCTGGAGGACTTGGACTCAAGGAGTGGCCCTGTGACATCAGCAATTGGTCATATGACAAGACACGGACACTGGGTTAATGTGATTTTGGTATTGGCGTGCGTTTGGTACGTTGTCATTGTTTACAATCTGTGTTTTTGTGCTTGTGCAAGTAATCTTGCAAACTATTTTGCATATGAGAACATGTCAAACCATGGATGTACAGCATATTTTTCTCCTACGGGGTGGAGGGCCGTAGTTTCAGGCTGATTGGTCTTTCCAGTCGGCATGTTTTCTCTGAGCGTGTCCCACACCCTTCTGTCTACTGTATGACCCAGTTCCCCTGCCAAGGCTACTTGCTTTGATGCTTTTCACCTATCCTAGGTGAGCCAATGATACCTTTGTTGTATTTAGAGTTTGGGACTAGACCCCAAGAATGTGTGATATCGTGGGGGCGCCTGGCTGGCCCAGTCAGTAGAGCATGTGACTGTGGATCTTGGGGTTGTTAAGTTCGAGCCCCCATTGGCTGTGGGGATTACTTAAAAAAAAAATTATTACAGGGGCACCCGGGTCACTCAGTCGGTTGAGCGTCCAAGTCTTGATCTGAGGTGAATTCTTGATCTCAGGGTCTTGATCCCAGGGTTGTGAGTTCATGCCCCAGTTTGGCCTCCACTCTGGGCATGAAGCTTAAATTAAATAAATAAATAAACAAATATCGTCATAAAAACAGAACGAGCGATAACAGTTTTAAAAATTTGTTTAATGTTTATTTATTTATTTTTGAGACAGAGATAGAGCATGAACGGGGGAGGGTCAGAGAGAGAGAGGGAGACACAGAGTCAGAAGCAGGCTCCAGGCTCTGAGCCGTCAGCCCAGAGCCCGACGCGGGGCTCAAACTCTCGGACTGTGAGATCGTGACCGGAGCCGAAGTCGGGCGCTTAACCGACTGAGCCACTCAGGCACCCCACGAACGAGTGACATCTTGAAAAGGCTAGTTAATATCCTTTCACTGCAAGCACTATCATTGAGAAGACATACTGTTGAGTTTCCCTGAGCTATGCTCACTTCTGTCTTTCAAATGTATTTCTTGCTTAAGTATCTTGCATTTTGTAAACTACTTGTGTTCTTCCAATAAAATTCATGTGCTTCAGAAAATCTCTCTTGTAGAATTCTTTTATTACTCACATGAACGCCAGCATGGTCACAGAGTCTGTAGCTCTGCTGTGTGCATCATCGCCTGAAGCAGGGCAGAGCTCTGAAGTGTGGAATTTGATGCATTAACAGCAGGGACTTGGTGCCAGGGGAACAGGGTCTCCAGGCCACAGTGGAAGTTCCCTGTCTTTGTTAAGGTCTCCCCTTTGTTCATGCAAGTAGTCCCCTCAAGCGATTAGGTAATCTACTCCCTCCCTAGGAAAAGCGACCCTTTCGGGCACTTCACGAAGGCCATAAGCACGTATGTGGGGATTGTGGCAGTTGTGGGGGAATTTGCTGATACTCCCAAGGGTAAGTCAGAAGGAGGAGGACCAGCATGGTTGCACAGAAGGTCGGTCCAGAAATAGTAGGACCAAAACTAGAAGCAGCAAGCACACAGTGAATGCCTGGCGAAGCCAGCAGTAGAATCTTGGTCCCTTGCATCTGGGGCATCTTTCATGATGGGTCTTACTTATAAAGGCTTTGTCAACGCAGAGTTAAATTAGTTAAGTGGGTAGTAACGGTTTTTGGCAGCTTGTTCTTTCAACACATGCACACTTTCCAGTTCTTGTATAAAATTTCCAGTAGCTAGCATTGCGTGTCTCCCACACAGCTTACCACGGCTGAAACGTCTCTGTGGGGCGCCTGGCTGGCTCAGTCTGTAGCCCCACGATGGGTGTCGAGATTACTCGAAAAGAAAATATTTTTTAAAAACCTCAGCACGTCATCGTGGTCGTTAAAATCTCCCAAGGGAAACGGGATCGAGACCCGGGCAGTCTGTGCTGCCTGTAAATACACTGGGTGGTTGGGCACACGTGTCTCCCTCGGGTTTCATAAAGACTTTGTTTGGGTGCAGGTGTCAGCAGCTCTGTTCCTGCCATCCAGTCTAGAGGGGCCCAAGCTGCAATGTCTCACTGTCCTGAGAGGTTGAGCAGTACGCGGAATTCAAATCACTTCTTTTCTCCAACTGCAGCTGAACTTTATACCCCTTGTAAGATCCTCTCTTGTGTTACATAATGAGCCTCACATTAGGTTGGGACCCAATCCCCATTGGTCCTATTTCAGGTGGAGGGTATGATTTTACCTGAGGCATTTATTCACTCTTACCTTACCACACACCATGACATCCCGTTAGTACAGCACTGCATTGCTAGGCAGCAGCAAAAGTGCATTCCGCGGACTGGGGACCAGGGCAGGAGCGGGGGGAGGGGTTATGGGCGGTGCCCGACGTCTGCGCAGGCTCTGCCCACAAGACAGCTAGCGCGCTGCGCAGGCGCAACACGAGGGAGGTGCGCCAGGGCCAGAGATACCGGGGCGGGGGCGCCTAAGGCTCGCGAGAGGAGGCGGGTTCGGAGTCGAGGGGCCGCCGAGGGTCCCCCCCGCGTTGGGCGGCCAGCGAGGGGTGGGGCTGGGGGAGGAGCCCCGGGCCCTGGGTCTTCCGGGATGTGGCGGAGCCTGGTACACCTGGAAAGGAGGAGGTCCCAAACCTCTGGAGCTGGGGTGTCCCTGCTGTTGTCTCAGCCTTTCTAATTTCTTAGCTGACTCTCGGCCTCTGGACGCCCCTTGCGTGAGGTTCTGTGACCACCTTTGCCTGCTTATTCATGTGTCTCTCAGCCAGCGGTTCTTGGCACCAGGCTGCAGATGTTGCCTGCAGCATTAACTCCCATGTTAGCCAACATACACCCCAAATATTAGCCAACAGAATCCAGAGCGGCACATTCAAAGAGTGATGCACCATGATGAGGGGACGAATGGAGGATTAGATGTTAAGAAATCGCTGAATTTGCTATATGGTGAGATCAGCAGAAACTAATCATGTCACCTCCACGGATGTTGAAAAGATAAAAAGAGGGATTATATGATTTTACGAGCGGCATTTGCTTTTAGTACATTAGCAACACCACAACATTGAATCAGCACTCTGATGATGTCATTACCTTCTCTAACATCATAATCACATGTATGCACATAACTTATTTAATTAGGGCCGTGACACTCCAGTGTCCTTCAGAAATCATGTGCTTTTATGAGATAATGCTACAGGTCATGCCCCTTCCCCGCTGCCAAAACAGCTTGGCCCAAACATGATGTGGCTCCTGATGTTCCAACTTAAACTATGCAATCGAATTATGGGTTTGGAGTTGGAATTTTAAGTAGTACTCTTACTAAGTTTTGATATTGCTTGTATACTGGAACATTTAAGGGAAACTTAGTTTCACTGATTTCATAGGCTTACTTTTTAAAATAAGTTGAATTATTTAGTATTTGTGATAGTTTTATTCAACGCTCTGTTTTTGTTTCCCTCCCATGCTTGCTCTTTCTGTTTTCCCTCCTTGGTAAATGGTAACTCCTTCCTTTCTATTGCTCAAGACAAACACTTTGGTATCTTACTCGACTCTGTTTCTTTCATGCCCATCAGCAAATCCTCAGCTCTGCCTTCAACATGCAACCAGAGTCTGACCACTTTCTTACACCTGCACTGTTACTACCCTTGTTCAGACTCCCTTTACCACTCTCCTGGATTCTTCTAATAGCCTCCTTACTGGTCTCTCTGCCTCTTTCTGTGCTCTGCACAGTCAGTTTTTCCACTCATGTTTTGCTGAATACCTGTACATATTTCTGTATGGTAAAGAACTTAGAGTTACACTTGCTGGGTCACAAGGGATCCTTGTGTTTAGCGTTGGTAGATACTGCCAGTCAGGTTCCCCATTTGTTGGGTCAATTAACACTCCTATTTTCAGTTGAGCTTCACAGTAAGGAGAACAGGAATTGGTGAGGAAGAAAACCCGACCACGATCCCACCTCATCAATGCATCAAGTGTATTCATTTTTCCTCAGTCCTTTCTATTTGGGACATGATTTCCTTGTGCCATTGGGATGACACATTGGCATCTAGAAGATGTGTGCAGCCATTGGGTGGTAGATCATGAGGAGTTCCAGACCATAAAACAGAGCAGATCAGGTCCTGTGAGCCAAGATGGGTAGGGCTGCCTCTTCTGGAATGTTAGGGTCAAGGCCTAGTTTCAGGGAGGGCAGAGCCCAGGCTGACCACCATGTGTACTCCTTCTTTGCCCTCCGCCCTGCCTACTCACGCACACATTTGTACAATGGATTTCTGGTGATAGTAAACCTGCAGGACAGCTTTGATAGCAATAATCCAGAGAACAGCAACGGGCAGCCTGAAAAATGTGTATTGGAGAGAGCCCGGCCCCAGCTCTGCACCTCGCCCTGCGGAGGGTTTGTGGACTGCTTCTATGAAGGTGGGGATCAGGGACTTCTCTCTGCCCTCCTGGAAAACTCTGAGTCACTGCCCAGCTGCCAGCAATATGGGGCCCTGGAGAACACAGGGCCAAGAGCCATTGGTCCTTTGTGTCAGATCCAGATAGCAAGTCAGTATTTTCCAGGGTAGCTTTAGACGGGGGGTGTGGGTGGGTGTCATGGGTGAACATGCCTGGCCTGGCCTTGTGCTCAGTAGCTCCAGTCGCACCGTGGCTCAGGACTGTATATATTTCACAGCTCCCAGGAGATTTAGGCTCCCAGGCTTCTTAACATTGAGGTCTTGGGGCTCCAGGAGAACAAGAATGGAAGCTTCAAAGTCTCCTTGATGAAGCTCCGAAATCCCACAGTGCCCCTTCCGCTGCCTTCTATAGGTCAAGGAAGTCACAGGCCACCCCAGATTCAAGAAGGTGGAGAAATAGATTCCACTTCCCAATGGAAGGAGTGGTGAAGTCCCAGTGCTGTGCACTCCCAAGGATGGGAGGGACTGCTGTGGCCTTTGTGATCAATCTACCACAGTCTGTGTATGGAAATATGAGCCAATACCTAACGCAGAGTCTCAAAAGCAGAATGTGGACTCACGAAAGGACATGAGCTAATACATAAGAACAATGTCTGTGTGTCGGATATGAGCTTACTCAAGGTGTGTGGATCCCTTCTGTGGGTGAAAATGGAATAAAAAACTGGATGTAAAGGAACCATCTGTGAATTTGCAAGGAGTTGGAATTTCAGCTCGGTCTTTTCTCTTTGGACCCAAAAAGGAAGAAAAAATAAAGGGAATCTCCTGTCTATCCCCCAGGAGAGCGGAAGGGAAAACGAATATTTAGCCCACAACTTGAATGTTGTGCAAAGTTCAGATGCAGGAATGGGGTTTTTATTTTTTTTAATTTTTACTATTTAAAAAATTTTTCTCGATGTTTATTTTTGAGAGAGAGAGACAGAGTGCTAGCAGGGGACAGGCAGAAAGAGAGGGAGAGACAGAGTCCAAAGCAGGCTTCGGGCTCTTAGCTGTCAGCACAGAGCCCGACACGGGGCTCGAACCCACAAACCATGAAATCATGACCTGAGCCGAAGTCAGATGCATAACTGACTGAGCCACCCTGGTGCCCCACAAATAGGGCTTTAGACCACTGTCTGGGATCAGTAAAACTTGTTGCTTTGTGATGATAAATAAGGCATGGCTTGGCTCCATCTAGGTTAGAAGTGAAAATGGGATATGGACCTAGCACTCCGAGTGGGCTTAGAATATTGGTTCCTGTTGGTCATCACAGTAATACGTTGTTCTTTGGCAATATCCTTCATCAGAGGCAATGAGAACACTGAAAATACACTCCTGTGGGGTCAGTTTATGGTATTTTCCCATGGGAAGTTCCTTAATATCAGGAACAATGATTCATCAAAACATAATAGCTCACTGAGAATCCTAAACTGGAGACTCAGAGTAGCCTTGGATATCTCCTACTCCGATAGCCTGACTTGTGTCCCCACCCCCAATTTCATATGTTGAAGCCCTAACCCCAACATGATTGTATTTGGAGATAAGGCTTTTAGGAGGGAATTGAGGTTACATGAGGTCATGAGGGTGCTGTCCTAATCAGATGGGATTGGTGTTCTTATAAGAAGAGGAAGAGAGGGGCACCTGGTTGGCTCAGTTGGTTAAGCGTCCAACTTCAGCTCAGGTCATGATTCCGCAGTTCGTGGGTTCAAGCCCCGCATCGGGCTCTGTGCTGACAGCTCAGAGCCTGGAGCCTGCTTCGGATTCTTGTCTCCCTCCCTCTCTGTCCCTCCTCCACTTGCACTCTATCTCTCTCAAAAAATAAACACTTAAAACAATTTTTTAAAGAAGAGGAAGATCTCTCTCTCTCTCTCTCTCTTTCTCTCAGCTCACACACATGGAGGAAAAGCCATAGAGAACATAGCTAGAAAACAGTCATCTACCAGCTAGGAAGACGGCTATCAACAGGAACTGATTTGGCCAGCACCTTGATCTTGGACTTCTAGCCTCCACAACTGTGAGAAGTAGATTTCTGTTGTTTAAGCCACCCAGTCTATGGTATTTTGTTTTGGCAGCCCGAGGTCACCAAGACACCTAATCTAGGGTTTTCCTGTGATCTGAGAAACACTGGTGTGTCTGAACTATTAGTAGGTGTTGGTTCTGTGGTCAAACACCTTTGAGAATGCTGCATACCATTAACACCTATTGGAAATCCACAGTGTACATTCGAAGAGTAAAGGTTTCCAGAGCCCAAGACCGAGGAAATATGGTTGGCATTGTTGGAGAAGCACCTGTCACCATGTACATCACAGATTTCTAACACAGGAGTACTTTGGAAGCACCTGTGGAATGTTTTTTGTTTTTGTTTTACACATGTGTCCAGGCCCTGACTCTGCCCCATGCTTAGTGAACCAGAATATTTAGGGGTAAAGCATGGACATATATATATATTTTCAAAGATCATAGGTAATTCTGATGAGCAACCTAATTACAAACCACTAAAGGAATAGATGCCTTGTGGGGGTGAGTTTGGGAACCAATGATCTAGGACCACACCCTTATTTTATGGGCAAGGAAATTTAGGTTTGAATAGGGAAAATGATTTGCCTAAGTGTGAACACAGCAAATGCTTGAACCCTTTTTCCTCTGCTATAAACGACCTCAAGATGGCAGTCTGTTTCTTGGTTTAGTCAGTGCTTGAAGGTAGAAAAGTTGAACAGTTACTGGATGAACTTGAGTGTGGTAGTACACAGTCTAGTCAAATGAGTGTCCTTCATGATATGTTGCCTTGGACCAGGGAGTTCCTGGGCTGTTTCTGTGTATTCCTCACAGGCCAGGTTTCCGGCCTGGGAAGCGGAGATCTGAGGGAAAGTGATGTGGAACCAGGGAGGGGAGAGGTGAGAGGGCAGCCATCTTTTTCCCATGGAGCCTCTTGCGGCCCTGAAGCCAACTACTCTCCCCACAGCACCGTCTCCTCAGACCTGACTGACGGGCACAGAGATATGTCAAGCCAAGACAGCCGGGTTTTCCCAGACCACCCACCAGTTGATACATTCTTCGAGAAGGACTACTTTGAAAACTATATCTGATGAAGAACTATTTAGAGAGATGCTTTCTGAAATCCTGTCATTTCAAGAAACCTTTTCTCTCATCCCTACTGTTCGTCATTAGAATCCTAAGATATTTGGAGAGTTGCAGACTCTCCCAGGCCAATACCAGGATTCTCATCTAGCTGCTAACTTCCAAAGTGACGTTGGGCAAGTCACTTCCCCTTCCTCAGCCTCAGTTTCATCATCCTGTTTATTTTCATTAAACGCCTTCAATGAATCAGTGACAATCTGAATGCTGGTTTCAACTTCAGCAACTCAAATAATCCGTGTTGGGCAAGATCCAGCATCTCACACACACTCATCTTACACACTTAGTAAGAGCTTCTCTTTTTTTGGTATCATCAGGGAATTATTCCAGAAGTATAGCAGGCTCCAGACACAGAGCTCCAGCTCTAGCTCTTTGCCATTCCTTTGGATCTGTCACCCTCCAGGACTGGGTTCCATTGTCAGCTCTTAGCAAGATGGCTACAGCAGTTCCCAGGGGCCATATTCAGATCTAACGATGTCTGTGGT
>NW_024419920.1:0-16390 GCF_014898765.1 Herpailurus yagouaroundi
AGGCTTTAAGTATTACTGGTTGTAAGAACTCATGAAATTCAGCCCCTCTTACTTTCAAAGCCAAATGTTTTAGGGATTCCTCTTCCCCAGTGTGACTATTTCTCACCCTTCTCCACAACCCAGGCTCTCTCTGGACCACAGGTGGTGAAGGTCCATTTTTCTCCCAAACCACATCACCACCCTTCCTACCTTCTTCCATGTGGCCTGTTCTCTACTTTTAGTGATTGAGTTTGTTCTGCCAGTCTTCAGGTTATTTATGCTGATGTGAGTGTTACCTATTTGTGGGGCAAAGTGAGTTTAGGGTCCTCTTAGTCAGCGACCTTCCCAGATCCCACTTGCATCCCTTAGGTTTCTAAATGTCATCAGCCCAAAGGACCCAGGCTTCTGTGGCACCTTCCGTTATGGCTGCCAGGTTGTCATGTATTATAAATCCCTAGAAAAGTAATCTTAAACAGCTATGTTGTAATTTCTGAAATTTTACAGATGGGTGTTTTGGAGGACACACCTTGGATCACTTAGAATTTCAAACATTGAAACAGAGAGATAACTTGAGGCTATGTCTCAGAAACAAAGGGCTAGTCCCAGCTTATGGAGTCAGTTCAGCATTTTTAAATGCAGTCACTGAGAGAAACAAGGGTAATGAGAAGACTGATTTTCAGAGATAGCTTCTTCATGTTAAGGCCGAAAGACAACTGTCTGCAATGGAGCAGTGACAAATTCTACCTAAGATAACGATTTCCAAAGCCCCCAGAGAGGCAGTCATGACCCCGCACACATCCTGTCAGCATCTAGACTGCCAACAGTCTTCAGGTAACAACTGTCCAGGTAGTCAGCATTTTAAGAAATGAGGGAATACACAAGCCAAACCTTCTCAGATAACCAAAATAATCGCATGTCCTGATTGACCTGGGACAAGCCTAGTTTACACCTGCTGCCCATGTCCTTCTCAAAAGCATACCAGTTTGGAGGATAAATTATCTGAACATCTTTCAATAATTCCTCCAGCCCTCAATTCAATGTTCAGGTTCAGAGGAGCAAGAGTGGCAAATCACGTGCAAATATTTTTTTGCCAGTTCACAGATATTTATGTTCCCAGAATGAAATAATATCTGAGACTATTAAAGGCTTCTATGATTAGGCAGGACAGAAGTTGTCTGTGTGGCACGAGGGATGCTAACAAGAGAATGAAGACAACCAGATGGTTATATCTATGACTGCCCCCAGAGACACCGAGGAACCCCTGGCTTGCAATGAAAATGAGTAACGTGGTAGAGATGCCCCTTGCCTGGCAGCTGCACTGCCCGTAGCAGATTCTGGTGACTCAATGGGAATAACCAGGGCTCCTCACATACTGGCATCTGGTAACAAAGCTGCACATTTCTGTTCTGTAAGGTCTACAATGTAAGCTAACATTTTCATTTGATATGCAACCAGGCTACACGTGAACGGTGCTCACATTTTCATGGTGTTCATAAACCTGGCTGTTTCTTCTACATAGTCACAGTAGTATTAAAAGCAACGCCTGCAAACCCAAATACAGAAAACACTTAGATGCTTTTCAGTGACACTTGGGGGACTTTAAAAATAATAAATGGGTTGTGCTGCCTTTGTCCTCAGAGATTGGTTCCTCCCAGTCAGCACCTGCCACAGGCAAACAAACAAGACAGATGCTCTGGAAATAGGGTTTCTGTGAGTTCACTATGGAATCCAACTCTTTCTCAATGAATTCTGATTAACGACTGTAAGCTTGTGTTGGGGAAATTCATTGAGAGGACGTAACTGCTGATCAGAGACCTGGACATAGACAGAAATCAGGACAGAGATCAGGACATAACTGATCAGAGACCTGGACGCAGGCAATCAGGTGTTCCTCACTCCCTCTCCTTTCCTTGGAATATACATTCTGCCCACTGTTCCCAGAGAGAGAGAGAGCTGTTTTAAGGACACAGCCTTGAGAAAGCAATGTGTTAAGACCATATGGACAGTATACATGACTGAGCCCAGTGAAGGCCTCGATATAAACTTTTAAGATTCTGGCAGATGGGTGTGGAGATCTACTCATCTTGTAGCTAGCTGCTCATGACAAGCCTTGTATGTTAAATTCCTTTGTCTATGAAACCCACCACCTACTGATTTTCAGTAGTCTGCCTCCTTCTTCAGCCTCTCCCTGCCCTATGTGTATGGGAAGCCTGGCTGCATCACCCAATGTGTTACCTATTCCAAAGGAAACAGATAAAAAAATATATATATATCATTTTTCCTTCCTATACCAAGTCCTAGAATTTTGTTTAAACCTCAGTTTAACCCAGAACAGATCTGAAAATGTGGCAGAGGAAACAATAGATGCTGGGAGATTCTTAAGAGTGGAACCTAACAGTATTCATTTCTGTATCCTTAGTGCTACATGTCTGCTATGTAAAAGCTCACATTATAACGTGGGTCACACAGCAAGCAAATGGTGAAACCAGGTTCAGAACTAGCTAGAATGTGTATTTGTCTCTACTCTATCATATCATCTTGTTGACAAATGAAGAAAGGAAGATTTGCACAAAGATATAGCATTTATTTAATTCGCTAATGCTTGTTGAGCTGAAAGTATGATGTGCTAAAGAGGATATTTGTGTTGTGGTAGATGCAAAAGGAAAGACATTATTCTGGAAATCCCAGGGCTCATGATCAAGGGAAGGAGGTGTACATGAGCATCCTTTAAACCCCAACCAGTATCACCTTCTCCAACTCCTCCAGACACCCAGGTCCTCCCTCCCCTAGTGGCTCAGTATATATGCACACATCTATTTAAGCACATATCTTGCTCCATGCCAGTAATTCCCCTTTTATGCCCTTCATTCAAATGCAAATTTCCCCAAGACCAGAGACAGCATCTTAGAATTACATTTACAGTAAGAGAATATCAAGTAATATGAAGGTATTCAATAACAGTCTGAAAAGGAATGAATGTAAAAATAAATGACCATGGGCTGAATGAAAGGAACAAAAGAGTGTCTGAACAGATTCAAAGTACCACAAGATTTCCTGCTGTTTGCAAAGCACAAAGATACAATGTCAATTCATAGAACTAAATATAATGGGGTTAGTTTAATCTTTATGTGTTATTTACCTCTAAAGGGCACCATGTAGTTTCCATTTAACACTTTGTTTCTACGTCTAATCTTCAGAGAGTTTTTCAAGGCAGCATAATAGGCAACAAAAAGACACAGAGCTCCTACTGCCATCAATAAACAACACTACCTGTACCTGGAGGTTTTTATCACAATGAAATCCAAGTGACTACCAAAGTTTTTTGTTTGTTTCATTGTTTGTTTTAGAGGGGGGGAGGGGCAAAGGGAGAGTGAGGGAGAGAATCTTAAGCAGGCTCCACACTCGGCTATAACCCTGAGATCATGACCTGAGTCAAAATCAAGAGTCAGACATGTAACCAACTGAGCCACCCAGGCACCCCCCCCCCTCGCCCCCTGCCAAAGGTTTTTTCATAGGCTATGTCCTAAGGAACACCTTGAATCCTATTTGGAATGTACAATAAATTTGCTATCAAAAGCCTTTCACAAATAAATCCTTGGATTCTTGTATAATTCTATAGTCTTGAGTTGGATGAGTCTCTTCCTTCATCTGATCTCTTCTGTCTCAGATATGCTATCTGAAAATTAACAAAATCAATAAAGTTTATCTCAAAGCTTATTTTCAAAGAGGTACTATTGTACATCATATTCATTGGTTAAAGTTCACAGTGAAGTAGAGGCTCAAGATGCAGTTGGATTTTATCTTTTCTCAGGATTTGTAGAGTTAGGAGGTTGAGACATGAGAAAAACTTTGATACTTTCAATGACTCAACACAACTATATTGAGCACACATATATGAAATGATGTACCTCACACCCTGTGATAGAGACGAAAGCAAAGTGTCCTGTGCCCCATGCACTTACAGTCTATCAGAGCAAACTGGAATGTTAACAACAACAAAAAAGATAATGATGGTTAATAGAATATGGACTTTGGAGACAAGCATGACTTCAAATTCCTGCTCACCAACACACTATATATTGTAAAGATTTTTCCAAATCTTTGTCTTCTCATCTGTAGATGTTGGGAAAATAAAGTCAAACTTTATAGGATTAATGAACAAAAAAGACTCTTAAGCAAAATCTATTCTATTTCTCCTATTATACAGAATACTAACCTTGAATTCTATACACTGCTAAAAAACAGAAAACAAAAAATTAATGCTAACTTGTACTCAAAAAACTGATTAGGGTACAGAGGTGATTTCTGGATCTTTAAAAATATTCATTTGGATTTTGAGATAATGGTGACATTGTAAAACACTCAGGAGTAGAATCTGAATGTATCATATACACCCCATAAAAACATGGGTTCTCTCCCACCAAAAAGTCACATGAATTTAAGTGGAATCAATATCATTAAGTGCCAAAAATCTAGTAAACACAAACCTGATTATTAGCTAATATTGGCTGACTTCCAGGATTGTACTGAACATATAGCATGCATCAGAATGTTTCAGGGAAAATAAAAAGATACGTAAATGAAACAGAGAGACTATGTCAAAGGAACAGGCTAGCTCTTTATCTCCTCTTCGTGGACTCCCTAGGGTGTGTCCCCGGAACACCTCCTTTGCAGTCGAGTGAGGCCATGTTTCTGAGATCTAGCTCTAGAACTAGAAGTAATGTCATTTCAGTATGGTCCACAAAAATGTCTCATGAATGTCCTTACTATTTCTATCTGCCCACAGGGGGCTACAATACAAGGAACCCTTGGAAGCCACAAATGGCTTAAAAATGGTAAAGCCTTTTCTGCCTGGTTCCCTGCATGATTATGCAGAGTGGAACCCTTCCACAGACCTGGAACAGTCATGGACTGTTTCTATGAGCAGAAATACGTTTGTCTCCTATGAGGCACCACACTGTTTGAGGTTGTTTTATTGCTCCATCCAGTATTCCTACCTGTTTTGATAAACCTCTTTCCATATTAAGTGGAAAGACTGCAGAGGTCAGAAGTCATGCGGACACAATCTCTAAAAATAAAAACAAGTAAACAAGGGAAAAAAAACCCTCAGCACCAATCACAGATCATGTAGACAGCAAAAGAGGTGGGAGAGAAGTTTTGTTTTAGAATGTGACAGAGTTGTAGTCAGATGACTTGAGTTTGAATCTTGGCTCTGTTAATTCCTAGTTGTGGGACTAAGCAAGTTATTTATCTTTTTTCAGCTTCAGTTTCCTTGGTTCTTAAATGAAGATGGTTTTACCTAGCTCATAATGTTGCTTTAAGGATTGAATGAGATCAATGTAAAGCTACTCTATAGAGCTAGGCAGGCATTCATTAGGCTTGCAATAATTAACATTCTCTCATTTTTATTCCTTATTTGGTCACAGAGGAGCTATGTGTTCATGCCAAGACAGTCCAAGTCTCCAGGCCTCCATTCTTACAAGAAAAATGAAAAGATATTGTTATAGCCTACCTCAGTGCTCTTCTAGGTTTAATACCCCAGAAGATGGGAGATCTAGGCTTTGGGATTATGCCTTCTTCTGCTACTAGCCAACCGAATGGTTGCTATAAGTTTTAAGAAACCTCAGTTTCTTCCTTAGTCAAATTAAAAAAATACATGTTTTGTGTGTATCAAAAACAAAGCTCTAATAAGATATGAATAAACCCTGGAGTCAATTAACTGCTACACAAATTATATGGTGACATCATTCTTACTGTTTCTTCTTTGCAAGTTCTGATTATCAACTAGTTTTTAGTCCATTAAACTTAAAGGTACCGGCTGTTAACAATGGTGCCAACAGCAATGGTGATAGGGCTCTCTGTCTTCTTTAAATATCCTTCTTTACTGACTCATCACAAGAGAATCAGCCTCTTCCTGGTTGAACCCTTCCAATTTTATCTCTGAAGTCTTTCTTTTATGGCTAAAAAGTCATTCTCAAATTCTTCCATAGAGAGCCAATCTGTTTGCACCCCAACTCTTCTCTCTAGTCTGGAGGCTCTCTGGTCCACATCTCTAAACTGGCCTCTAACACAAGTTCATGCACACATTTACTACTGCCTACAGATTAGCTAACCTCAGGGGTCTCTCTTCCTTCTGCCCAAAGCATTTCATGACATGTATCTTTCTACATTTCAAAGTCATTTGCCTCCTCAGCACACCTTCCCTGCTCTCATTCCTCACAATCAATGAGTAAAAGGGCAAAGTTCTTTTGATGGCTTACAAAGTTACATGATCTGTCTGCTCTTATCTCTATAAATTCATCAAACACTATTTCCTTTGCTAGCCACGGCAGCTACACTGGCTTCCTAGCTATTCCTCAGGCATACTAAGCCTGCTCTGGCCTTGGCACATATTGTTCATATATGCTGTTCTTTCTGCCTAGAGCGTTCTCTAGGATAGCTCCTCTGTTTAATCTCTCAACCTCTGAGTCTTTGTTCATATATCCATCTTCTCAGCAAGTCTTTTCCTGGCCACTGTCTCCAAAATGACAACCATGCTTACCGCAGCTCAAATATTCCCTATCTTCTCTCTTGCATTTACTGCCACCTAATTGCTTTGTATTTTACGTGTACATCTTAATTGTCTCCGTTTCCTTGCCTTCACAAGAAGGTAAGCCCCATGGGAGTAATATGATTATATAAGAACAGAATTGGACCTTAAATTTAGTGGGCACAAAATGAATACTTGCTGGAAGAGGGACAGAAGAAGGGAATGAAGATACACTGGAAATTCCTTCTTTGACGTGGTTTACTAACCTGCTTTATATTCACTCTTGAGATCTGTTGCCAACACCATGCTCTAGTTTCTTATTTTCTCAGACCTGAATGAATGCAATGTCTGCTGGAATGTCTTCCAGTCACTGACCTCTCCAGTCCATATAAATATTAAGTTAATGTTCCCCAAATATTAAGTTAGTCCCCAAACTGATGACTCAGCAACACTTAGTTAAAATAACACTAGCTATTCTGGCATTTGATAGTTACTTGAGCTTAGGTAAGTCACTTTCCAACTCGATACATCAATTCTTTTATTTTTATAATAAGCAAAGATCAAATAGGTCAGTGTTTTTTAACCAGTACTGTAGAGAGTACTAAGTTTCCATGGAGATTCTCTTTTACAAAAATTTTTTTAACATTTATTCATTTTTGAGAGACAGAGAGAGACAGAATATGAGCAAGGGAGGGGCAGAGAGAGGGAGATACAGAATCTGAAGCAGACTCCAGGCTCTGAGCTGTCAGCACAGAGCACAACCAGGACTGGAACCCATAAACCGTGAGATCCTGACCTGAGCTGAAATCGGGCACTCAACTGACTAAGCCACCCAGGCGCCCCTTCATGGAAGTTTTAAGCAGATCAGTTGAATCTCCAGATAAATCCACCTTGAGTGATCATTGAGCAGCTATACGTCTCTGTAGCATAGATCTATTAAAGTTTTACTGCTATGAACGTTAATCACTTAAAAAAATAAAATAAAAAAACACACTAAACAAGATCATATTCACTCCCAGCCTGAAGTTTTTATGATTCTGTGATTTCATTCTATTTTGTTCCCCCAGTACTTACAAATGATTATTACTATAAAAGCCTCCCACTAGGCATTCAAAACAAAAATAATCTGATGTCACTTTACCTACCATTTTGCTTTTATTTCTCAGAGTTACTAGCCTTTGCACACTCTGGTCTGGTTGCCTGAGTATCTCCATATTCTATATGCAATTTCATCTCATGTTTCCCAGCCTGCATGTGATTGTTTTATTTAATTAAAATCCAAGAACAAACATTAAATAGACAAAGAAGCCCACTTTCTTTTCCCTGAATTCCTATGGTGTTTAAAAATTCTACTTCCCTATTTAACTCTTACATCTATCATATTTTAGAATATTCTGCTTTTTGCTATAGTTTCTCTCCCTACCAAATAGAATTTTAAAACTTCTACCTGTTAATTTTTGGTCTCAGGCATTCTGACAAATGCTTTATATTCACTACTTCATTTGATCTTCTGAATAGCTCTGATATAACTTGAACAACCTTAATTTTATAGAAAATGGAGGCTTAGATGTTTAAATAATATGCTGATAGTAAAACATCTGGAATGTAGGAGAGAGGGAATTTAAACCAATGTCTATTTGACACCAAAATACATACTATTAGCCATTATAACATATAGTCTCTGCATATTTTAAAGATAGCAGCTTCTCTCCCCCTCTCTCCCTCCCTCCCTCCCTCTCTCTCTCCCCCACCTGCTCCCCTCCGCCCCCCCACCCAGCTTATCAACAACAGAAATTTATTTTTCACAGTTCTGGAACTGGAAGTATGGAGATCAGGATGTCAGCATGGTTGGGTTCTAGTGAGAACTCTCTTCTGGGTTGCAGACTGTCAACTTCTCATGGTAGTCTCACAAAACATTTCTCTTTTATCATCACCCATGGCTAAGTACCATTTTAGGCCCACCGCTGATCTAATTCATTGCTAGCAATGGATTTCCCTGTGAAATATTTCAGTGGAAATATCAGCCAATGATTCCAGAGTGGGCAGAGTTTGGAGTCTGAGACTAACTGATTCAACTGCCTTCTATAATGAAAATAAACTCCTCAGAAGAAAACTATATCTCTACTAAGAAGGAACATAATACCCAATACACAATAAAGAAAGCATTATACACATAAAGAAATAAGAAAATGTGACCCATGCCAAAGAGAGAAAGCAGATAATAGAAGCCAAACCCAATCTTATCCAGATGTTTGATTTAGTAGGTAGAACTTAAAAAAAAATTAGGGGTGCCTGGGTGGTTCAGTCAATTAGGTGTCCAACTCCGGCTCCGGTCATGGTCTTACAGTTTGTGGATTCAGGCTCTGTGTGGGCTCTGTGATGACAGCCCAGGGTCTGGAACCTGCTTTGGATTCTGCATGTCCTTTTCTGTCTGCACCTACCCCACTCATGCTCTGTCTCTCTCTGTCTCTCAAAAATAAATAAAAATGCTTAAAAAAATTAAAAATGTGTTCAAGGACTGAAATAAAAACAGAGTTGAAAACTGAATAGATTTTTACTTTTAATGAAGATGAGGTTCTACATGGTGTCCAAGTATTCAGTAGAGTACTGATGAGAAAATATGAGTGATTAAAATACCCGAATCTGGAGAAAGACAACCAGAAGGGATTAGAGAAAAATAGTACCTGGGCTCACATAGGGAGGTAAGAGTGCATACTTCCATAAGCTGGATGGAATTTTTTTTTAAGTTTATTTATTTATTTTTAGAGAGAGAGAGAGAGAACTCAAGAGAGAGCATGTGTGCACATGAACAGGAGACAGGCAAAGAGAGAGTGAGAGACAGAGAATCCCAAGCAGGCTCTGTACTGTCATCGCAAAGCCCGAAGCAGGGCTTGAACTCATGAACCATGAGATCATGACCTGTGCCAGAATCCAAGTTGGACACTTAGCCAAATGAGCTTCTAAGGTACCCCCGGACTAGAAATTCTAATTCACTGGATAATACTAGATCGAGTACACTAAAAGATCTTGCCTCAGTAGTGCAGAATAATTAGTCCTATATTAAATACTGCTCTGGCCCCAACAAAAAATCTTAAAAGCAATATCCAAAAGGATCTAAT
Organism: Herpailurus yagouaroundi; assembly: GCF_014898765.1. Classification (NCBI taxonomy): domain Eukaryota; kingdom Metazoa; phylum Chordata; class Mammalia; order Carnivora; family Felidae; genus Herpailurus; species Herpailurus yagouaroundi. Next base: position 9,628 of record NW_024419920.1, read on the forward strand.
TGTGTTTAAGTATCTTAACTGTGGCCAAGAAACAAAGCTTAGGAATATTTATAAGAATACAAAAATACCCAGTATCCAACAAGGTCAAATCAACATTGGCTGGCATCCTATCAAAGATTATTAGCATGAATGGAAACAGGAAAGTTTAACTAAAAATGAAGAGGAAAATAAATAATTTGACACTAACACAAAACTAACACAGATGTTAGAATTAAAGATAAAACATTACAACAGTTATTACAGCTGTATTCATATGTTTAAAAAGCTAACCAGGGATGTTAAGAGAGTGTGTGTGTGTGTGTGTGTGTGTGTGTGTGTACACATACAAATAGGATATTATATATAGAGAGAATATACATACAGACACACATATAACTAAATCAAGCTACTAGAGATAAAAGCTACAATGTATGGGATGAGAAATAATCTGAATGGGGCTATTGGCAGGTAAGATATTTCAGAAAAAAAGATTAGAGAACTTCAAGATAGAGAAACAGAAACTACCTAAAATGAATGCAAAGGAATAAAAAAAAATTAAAAGGGAATCAGTGAACTATGATTGAAAATTAAGTAGATTAATACATCTGTAATTGAAATCCCTGAATGAGGAGTAGGAAGATAGGGAAAAACTTGAGGAAATATACTCGAAATGTCTTGAAAACTATAAGCAAACAGACCCATTAAGTTTAATGAGCCCCAACTTCAAGAGATAAGAAGAAAAACACATGAAGGCATGCCATATTAAACTTTCCCAAATCAGTGATAAAGTTAAAAAAAAAACAAATCTTAAAAGCAATCAGAAAAAAAGACATGCTACATGTAGAGGAACAAAGATAAGAATGTCAGCAGATTTCTTTGGTAAAATAACACCAGGGAAAAGACAGTGAAGTAATAGCTTTAAGACAATAAAAGAAAGAAAGAAAATAAAAACTGTCAACTTAGGATCCTATACCTCGTAAAAATAAATTTAAAAAAATGAGGTAAAATAAACCTTTCAGATCTATAAAACCTGAAAGAAAATCACTTGCCTTTTTTTGCACTACATCAATGTTAAAGGGAATTCTTCAGCAGAAGGAAAATGATAACAGATAAAAATAAAGCTGTACATAAAAGAATAATACTGGAAACAAAATTATTTTCTCATTAATTTTTTGAAATTAATTTTTATTTAAAAATTTTAATTTTAACTTGTTTTCTTATTATTTAAGCCTCTTTAAAGGAATTTTGGCTGCTTATGCAAAAACAATATATTCTTGGGTTTAATTCATGGAATAAAATGTATGACAACAATATCATTAAGTTGAACAGGGAAAAAATGGAAGTTTACTATTGTAAGTTTCTTATATTATAGACGCAGTAGTATAACATCACTTAGACTAGAGTCACTTACAGAAGTATACTATAAACACAAAAGGCACCAGTAAAATAACAAAAGATTTATAAGTAGTAAGGAAATATGGAGACAAAGGAATTCTAAAAAATACTCACTGCAAAAAAAAAATACATTAAAAAGGAGCAAAAGGGAACAAAGAACAGATGGAGCAAATAGAAATCAAATAGCAAGATGACAGACTTTAACCATATCAATAATCACATTAAGTGTAAATGGTTATACATCCAAAATTCCATATGCAGTAAAACAACTTCTTAAAAAAAAGGTAACATAAAGATATTTTCAGATAAACTAAAACAGTGAATCACAGCATGCTGAATGGCGCTGTAAGAAATACTGAAAGAAGTTCTTAAGACAGAAGGAGAAAGGAACCAGATGGTATCTCAGATTAGCGGAAGAATAAAGCACATTACCAATGATAAATTGATGTGAAAATATAAAAAAGATAGGGATTTTCCTTTTTAATTCTCTTGTTTAAAATACAAATGACTTTAAATAAAAAATTACAACACTATTATAGAATCCACAATGTATGTAGATGTAACGAATAACAATAGCAAAAGGAACAGGTAAGTGGTAAATAAAACTACACTGAAGTATTACAAAATTAATTTTAAGCAGTCTGTGAAAAGTGGGACTATACTGATCTAGTACATTAGTAACTCAAAGTAGATGGATAAATTAAAGACGCTTAGAAGATCCCAAGAAGACCCACTAAAAATAATGAAAAAAAATCACTTGATTAACCCCCCCAAAAAGCATAAATAAAAGGAATAGAACAATAAAACCAAATGAGACAAATAGAAAAGAAACTGCAAAATGGTAAATTCAAATCTAACCATATTGATATTTGCAATAAATGTATATAGGTTTTCAGGGAAGACAGCAGAGTAGGAGAATCCTAAACTCACCTCATCCCAAGAATATAACTAGATAGCACCTTCATCAGTGTAATTAACCCAGAAAATGATCTGAAGACTGGTAGAACAGACTCTACAGAGCTAAAAGTAGAGTAGAGGCCAATCAGAAAGGGTAGAAAGGGCAGAGACATGTTGGGGAGCTAAAGAGACCCACAGGAGTGTCCAAGGAAGGGAAGGGCATGGAGGGTGTGGAGAGGGAAAAGGAAGACGCTCCCACACCTCAGGCATGGGGACCTTGGGCAGGAGGAGGATGACCCCTATAACATTTGGCTTTGAAAACCAAAGGGGCTGCATTTCATGAGTTCTTACAATCAGCAGGGCTCAGCTGGAACTTAAAACTTGGCTCTAGGAGAGCCAGGAAGGTAAGAGGAAAAAGAGTCCTTGCCCTTAAAGAATCAGCACAACAAAAAGTCCCACTGAGGTACAGCATAGAAGCAGCAATTTGGAAAACACCTGTATTTATTTACCATTGGCAGAGCCTGTGCTAGAGGGTCTGGGATCTGTGGGTGACTTCTCAAAAAAAAAAAAAGTGCAGACAGGTGCCATGTCCCTCCCTCACACCCCAGCATATATACATGGACACCTGTGGGAACCAGTGCAGTTCAACACTCTACACCTAGCTTGCTAACAGTGCTCCTTTCCCCACACTCTCCTGTGGATAAGCAACCTCCAGTCATGGTGCTCTTGGTAGAAATTTTCCAGAACAGATGCAGGTCCCCTCCCACAGTGGACAATGCATCCTGCTCTCATGAGCCCTGGGGTAGGAGTTTTCTAAAGTGGCTCCAGGTCCCCTCCCACAGTGAACCTGCGCAAACCTAGCTAACACAGCATGATCTGCCCCCACATTCTCCTGGGGACTTGCTCCCTTCCATCCACCCTTGGCTGGAATGCATCTAAAGTGGTGTCACAAGCCTGACAGTGAGCAAGCAGCACTGATGGACCAGCACCACTCCAAAGTGACTCCTGCCCCAGGGAGGGGGGAAAATGACCACATACACCAGTCCAACTGCAGCTCCAGCAAACTGACGAGCCCACCAAAGAAAGCTTCTAATGGGACAACACAGGAATATGCCCTTCAGTTGGGTGCTACTTCATCTCTGGCAAACACCTGGTCTCAATCAACTCAAGTCCAGGGAAGCCTGAGACTGGCCCACTAACAACACAGTGAGAAAACATTGCTTATTACAGGCAAAGAGAGACACTGCAGATAACTGGACTGAATACACAAGCAGTTCAGCCACAACAGTAGGATGCATGCAACACTCTAGGAGACACCTCTGAAGTGCCAGAGTCTTGTGAACAGGCACTACACTGCAGGGGACTACAGGACCTCTTCTTCATGTGGCTATTACCTTCAAGACAAGTCATACAGCTCACTTTTGTAAGGCATGGAAATAGAGAGAGATTAAAGGGGAAGACAGAGGAATATGTCCCAAATGAAAGAACAGGACAAAACCACAGCAAGAGACCTAAACAAAAGAGAGATAAGTTACATGCCTGATAGAAAATTTAAAGCAATGGTCATAAAGAGGATTTGAGAAAAGAGTGGGAGACCTTAGTGAGACCCTCAACAAAAAGAGAGAAAACATAAAAAAGAACCAATCAGAGACAGAGAACTCAGTAATTGAAAGTAAAAATACGCTAGACAGAATACATTAGAGAAAGCAGAAGAATGAATCAGTAACCTGGAGGATAGGCTTATGAAAAACAATCAAGCTGAACAGAAGAAAGAAGAAAAACAAATAAAAATATACTAAAGGAAATCTGCAACATCATCAAGTATAATACTATTTGCATTAAAGGGATCCCAGAAGGAGAGGAGAAAGAAAAGGGGACAGAAAATTTATTTTAAGAAATAACAGATGAAAACTTCCTGAATCTAGGGAGAAAACAGAAATCCAGATCCAGGAGGCAGAGAATCCTCAACAAAATCAACACAAGGAACACACATGAACAACACCATGAAACACAATAATTAAAAGGGCAAAAAGTAGTGATAAAGACAATTTTAAAAGCAGCAAGAGCAAATAGAATAGTTACATACAAAGGAAATCCCATACGGCTATCAGCTGATTTTTCAGCAGAAACTTTGCAGGCCAGAAGGGAGTAGCATCATATATTCAAAGTACTGAAAGGAAAAAAAAAAAACCCTGCAACCAAGCATATTATATTCACTAAGGATATCATTCAGAATACAAGAAGAGTAAAAGGGTCTCTCAGACAGACAAAAGTTAAAGGAATTCATGGCCACTAAACCAGGCCTTCAAGAAATGTTAAAGAGGTATTCTTTCTTTGGAAAGGAAAGACCACAGGAGTAAGAAAAGGAGAAACCACAAAACAGTAAAATAAAATATGTCTATAAAATCAGTCAACGGATTCACAAAATAAAAGGCTGTAAAGTATGACATGTTATACCTAAGACATGGGCGGGGAGAGGAGCAAATAGCTTTAAACTTAAGTGACCATCAACTTAATAAAGACTGCTATATGCATAAGTTATTATATATAAACCTAATGGTATCACAAATCAAAAACCAGTAGTAGATGTACAAAAAACCCACTAACAGATATGCAAACGGGGTGGGGGTGGGAAGGAATCCAAGTATATCACTAAAGAAAGCCAGGAAACCAAGAGAGAAGAGACAAATATAAGGAAGGAACAGGGAAGAACTACAAAAACACCCATGAAACAAGCAACAAAGTGGCAATAAGTACATACATATCAACAGTTACATTGAATGTAAATGGACTAAATACTCCAATCAAAAGACACAGGCTGACAGAATGGATGAAAAGCAAGACTGATCTACATGCTGCCTACAAGAGACTCATTTCAGACCTAAAGACACATACTGATTGAAAATGAGAGGATGGAAAAGCATTTATCATGCAAATAGAAGTGAAAAGAAAGCTAAGGTAGCAATACTTACACTGGACAAAATAGACTTAAAACAAAGACTGTAACAAGCAATAAAGAAGGACACTATACAGTAATAAAGCAGACAATTCAACAAGAAGACATAACAATTATAAATATTTATGCACCAAAAGTGAAAGCACCCAAATGCATAAAGCAGTTAATAACAAACATAAAAGAAGTAATCTAGAGTAATACAATAATAGTAATGGACTTCATCCCTACTATTATATCAATAGACAGATCGTCTAAAAGAAAATAGACAAGTAAACAATGGCTTTGAATGACACATTGGACGAGATAGATTTAACAGACAGAACATTCCCTCGTAAAGCAACAGGGTACACATTCTTTTCAAGTGCACATGGAACATTCTCCAGAATAGATCACATGTTTGGTCGCAAAACAAGTCTCAACAAATTCAAAAAGACTGAAATTATACCATGCATCTTTTCTGACCAAAATGCTATGAAACTAGAAATCAACCACATGAAAAAATCTGGAAAGAGCACAAATGCATTGAGGTTAAGTAACATGCTACTAAACAATGAATGTGTGAACCAAGAAATCAAAGAAAAACTCAAAATTATATGGAGGTAAACAAAAATGAAAACACAAGGATCCAAATCTTTGGGATGCATCAAAAGCTATTCTAAGAGGAGAGTTTACAGCAATACAGGGTTACATCAAGAAGCAAACAAAACAAAACAAAACAAAACAAAAAACAAAAAACAAAAAACACCAAACACTACAGGTCAATATCCTTGATGAAAATAGGTACAAATAATCTTCAACAAAAAATTAGCAAACCAAGTTAAATAATACCTTCAAAAAAATCGTTCACCATGATCAAGTGGGACTTATCCCTGGGATGCAAAGTGGTTCAATATTTGCAAATCAATCAACATGATACATCAAAGAGAAAGGTTGAAAACCATATAATCATTTCAATAGATACAGAAAAAGCATTTGACAAAGTACACCCATTCATTATAAAAACCCTTAACAAAGTAGGTTTAGAGGGAATATGCCTCAACATAATAAAGGCCATATATGGAAAGCCCACAGTGAACATCATACTCAACGGGGAAAAACCGAGAGCTTTTCCCAAATATCAGGAACAAGACGAGGATATTCACTCTCACCACTTTTACTCAACAAAGTACTGGAAGTCCTAGACAGAGCAATTACACAACCAGAAGAAATAAAAGGCATCTAAACTAGTAAGAAAGAAGTAAAACTCACTATTTGCAGATGACATGATAATATATACAAAAAACCTGAAAGGCTCCACCAAAAAACTACTAGAACTGATCAATGAATTTGTAAGATCGAAGGATATAAATGCAATGTACAGAAATCCTTGGCATTTCTATAAGTAATTAGAAAGCAGCAGAAAGAGAAATTAAGAAAACAGTCCCATTTACAATTGCACCCAAAATAATAAAATATCTAGGTATTCCTTAATCTAGGATGTGAAAGACCTGTCCTCTGAAAACTATAAAATACTCATGAAAGAAATCAAAGACAACA
>NW_024419921.1:0-1873 GCF_014898765.1 Herpailurus yagouaroundi
GGCCCAATCACGTGTGTGGCCTTGGCACACAAAGTCGGATCCTGACCGGCACCATCCCTTGTGCCCTAAATCAGCCCTTGGGGGAGACCACTGCCCTGCTGTGGGTTCGGCGCCTGGAGCCTCCAGGGACCTAACCCTAACCCTAACCGTACCCCGAACCGGGACCATCCACCGAAACCTAAGCCTGCTTTGAACCCTAACCCTGCAATTGAGCCGCCTTCTGGCATGGACCCTCACTTCAGCCCACGAGGGAGATCACGAGACCAGAGTCACTTCGGCCTTGGCGACGTCCCTGGTCCAAACCCGAAACCTAGTTAAGGCTCTCTCCACATGGGGACCCAATTCCAACATCTAAGAACACCAGGCGCCTGGGGTCCTGAAGTGGTGCAGGCTGACTCGGCATGGAACCTGGAAGGTCACCATGTCATTTCCCAGGCCCGCCTGCAGCTGCCGGAGAGGATTCCAGAGGCCACCTCGACCAGGGGCCCAATCATCTGTGTGACCTTGACAGACAAAGACGGATCCTGACCGGCACCATCCCTTGTGCCCACAACTCAGCCACTGGGGAGACCACTGCCCTGCTGTGGGTTCGGTGCCTAGAGCCTCCTGGGACATAAACCTAACCCTAAACATACCCCGAACCAGGACTCTCCACAACAACCTAAGCATGCCTCTATCCCTAACCCTGCAATTTAGCCGTCTTCTGGCATGGGCCGTCACTTCACCGATCGAGGGAGTATATGAGACCTAGGTCGCACTGGCCCTGGTGACGTCCCTGTACCACCCCGAACCCTAGCTAAGGCTCCCTCTGCATGGGGACCCAATTACAACGTCTAAGAACACCAGTCGCCTGGGGTCCAGAAGCGGTGCAGGCTGACTCGGCATGGAACTTGGAAGCTCACCATGTCGTTTCCCAGGCCCGGCTGCAGGTGCCCGAAAGGATTCCGGAGGCCTCCTCCACCAGGCCCTGATCGATATGTGTGGCCTTGGCCGCCAAAGACGGAACCTGACCGGCACCGTCCCTTGTGCCCTCAACTCAGCCCTCTCGGGGAGACCACTGCCCTACTGTGGGTTCAGCGCCTAGAGCCTCCTGGGACCTAACCCTACCTCGAACTGGGACGCTCCACTGAAACCTAAGCCTGCCTCGATTCCTAACCCTGCAATTGAGCCACATTCTAACATGGGCCGTCACTTCAGCCCTCAAGAGAGATCACGAGACCGGAGTCACTTCGGTCCTGGTGACGTCCCCCGCCCGAAACCTAACCATAGCTAAGGCTGTCTCCCCATGGGACCCAATTCCAACGTCTGACAACACCACGCACCTGGGGTCCAGAAGCGGTGCAGGCTGACTCGGCATGGAACCTTGAAGCTCACCATGTCATTTCCCAGGCCCGGCTGCAGCTGCCCAAGAGTATTCCAGAGGCCTCCTCGACCAGGTGCCGATCGATGTGTGTGGCCTTGGCAGCCAATGACGGATCCTGAACTGCACCGTCCCTTGTGTCCTCAACTCAGCCCTTTGCGCAGACCACTGCCCTCCTCTGGGTTCGGCACCTTGAGCCTCCTGGGATGTTACCCCAACCCTACCCTTAATGGACCCTCTTCCGAATCCTAAGCCGGCCTTGAACCCTATCCCTTCATGTTAACCTCACCTTCACATGAGCCCTCAATTCATCTCTCGAGGGAGAGAGATCTCGAGACTAGTGTCCCTTCAATTCTGGCTACGTCCGTGGTCCAAACACTAACTTTAGCTAAGTCTCTCTCCCCTTGAGGACCCAATCCCAAGGTCTGGCAACACCACGCACCTGGGGTTCCAGAAGCGGGGTGGTATCCCTAACATGGTGCCTGGAACCACACAATGTCATTCTGCAGGCCC
>NW_024419922.1:0-1773 GCF_014898765.1 Herpailurus yagouaroundi
CTGCTGCCACAGGGCCCCTCCTGAAGTGGATCACCTAAGGAGAAGCAAGCTAAGCCTGCCCCTCCTGCCCCTGTGCACCTTGCCTACCCACCCCAGCTAAGACGCCAGATCCCCAGCATCACAAGCCTGGCAGTGTGCAAGTAGCCCAGACGGGCCACCCCACCCCACAGTGAATCCCGCCCCTAGGAGAGGGGAAGAGAAGGCACGCACCAGTCTGACTGTGGCCCCAGCGGTGGGCTGGGGGCAGACATCAGGTCTGACCGCGGCTCCGCCCACCAACTCCAGTGATACACCACAGCACAGGGGAAGTGCCCTGCAGGTCCTCACCACGCCAGGGACTATCCAAAATGACCAAGCGGAAGAATTCCCCTCAGAAGAATCTCCAGGAAATAACAACAGCTAATGAGCTGATCAAAAAGGATTTAAATAATATAACAGAAAGTGAATTTAGAATAATAGTCATAAAATTAATCGCTGGGCTTGAAAACAGTATAGCTGACAGCAGAGAAGCTCTTGCTACAGAGATCAAGGGACTAAGGAACAGTCACGAGGAGCTGAAAAACGCTTTAAACGAGCTGCAAAATAAAATGGAAACCACCACGGCTCGGATTGAAGAGGCAGAGGAGAGAATAGGTGAACTAGAAGATAAAGTTATGGAAAAAGAGGAAGCTGAGAAAAAGAGAGATAAGAAAATCCAGGAGTATGAGGGGAAAATTAGAGAACTAAGTGATACACTAAAAAGAAATAATATACGCATCATTGGTATCCCAGAGGAGGAAGAGAGAGGGAAAGGTGCTGAAGGGGTACTTGAAGAAATAATAGCTGAGAACTTCCCTGAAGTGGGGAAGGAAAAAGGCATTGAAATCCAAGAGGCACAGAGAACTCCCTTCAGACGTAACTTGAATCGATCTTCTGCACAACATATCATAGTGAAACTGGCAAAATACAAGGATAAAGAGAAAATTCTGAAAGCAGCAAGGGGTAAACGTGCCCTCACATATAAAGGGAGACCTATAAGACTCGTGACTGATCTCTCTTTTGAAACTTGGCAGGCCAGAAAGAATTGGCACGAGATTTTCAGTGTGCTAGACAGAAAACATATGCAGCCGAGAACCCTTTATCTAGCAAGTCTGTCATTTAGAATAGAAGGAGAGATAAAGGTCTTCCCAAACAAACAAAAACTGAAGGAATTTGTCACCACTAAACCAGCCCTACAAGAGATCCTAAGGGGGACCCTGTGAGACAAAGTATCAGAGACATCACTACAAGCATAAAACATACAGACATCACAATAACTCTAAACCCATATCTTTCTATAATAACACTGAATGTAAATGGATTAAATGTGCCAACCAAAAGACACAGGGTATCAGAATGGATAAAAAAACAAGACCCATCTATTTGCTGTCTACAAGAGACTCATTTTAGACCTGAGGACACCTTTAGATTGAGAGTGAGGGGATGGAGAACTATTTATCATGTTACTGGAAGCCAAAAGAAAGCTGGAGTAGCCATACTTATATCAGACAAACTAGACTTTAAATTAAAGGCTGTAACAAGAGATGAAGAAGGACATTATATAATAGTGACAGGGTCTATCCATCAGGAAGAGCTAACAATTATAAATGTCTATGCGCCGAATACCGGAGCGCCCAAATATATAAAACAATTACTCATAAACACAAGCAACCTTATTGAGAAGAATGTGGTAATTGCAGGGGACTTTAACACCCCACTTACAACAATGGATAGATCATCTAGACACACGGTCAA
>NW_024419923.1:0-1769 GCF_014898765.1 Herpailurus yagouaroundi
TGCATCTATCCGTGATTGCACCTCAGTTATAGCATTTTAAATTTCATCCTGGCTATATTTTACTTCTTTTATCTCTGCAGAAAGGGATTCTAATCTATTTTTGGCTGCAGCTAGTATTCTTATTATTGTGATTTTAAATTCTGGTTCAGACATCTTGTTTGTATCTGTGTTGGTTAAATCCCTGGCTGTCGTTTCTTCGTGATATTTCTTTTGGGGTGAATTCCTTCGTTTTGTCATTTTGAAGGGAGAAAAGGAATTAATGAGGTCGCAAAATTGAAATAAAAAGATAAAATTACAAAACTATTAAAATTAAAAATTAAACACACACACACAAATTGAATGGAATATGCTAGATCCTAGGTGTGTTTTGTTCTGGGTGTTGAAAGTGGTTTCACAGATTAGAGAAAAAAATGTTAGGTGGAGAAAAAAACGGAAATATTTTGACAATTTGAAAAAATGAATACACTGAAGTAGACCAAAATGAGATGATAGGAGTAAAATAGAGTTTGAAAAAATATACAGAAAAGTAAAGAATATAGTAGAAAAAATAAAGAAAAATATTTTTAATAAAAATTAAAAATAAATGTGATTTTTTTCTATTTCTGTATTCTAGAAAAAAGAGAGGAAACAAAAAATAGAAAAAAACAAAAAAAACGAAAAAAAGGAAATTATTTGAAAATTCAAAAAGTGAATACACCGTAGAAGACTAAAATAAAATGATGGAAGTAAAATAGAATTTGAAAAAATTTACATAAAAGCAATCAATATAGTAAAAAAATTAAAGAAAAATATTTTTAATAGAAATTGAAAGTGAAATGAAGTTTTTCTTATTCTGCATTCCAGAAAATCTACAGAAACGAAGAAAGAAGATAAAAAAGAAAAAGAAAGAAAACATAAAAAAGGAAACTGGAAATTTCAAAATGGGAATACACTGAAGTAGAGTAAAATAAAATGATGGAAATAAAATAGAATTTGAAAAAAAATTACAGAAATGTAAAAAATATAGTAGTAAAAATAAAAAAATTTTAATAATAATTGATAATAAAAATAATTTTTTCTGTTTCTGCATTCAAGAAACAGAAAAGAAGTGTAAAAGAGAAAAAGAAAAAAAAGAAAGAAAATTGACTAGATGAACCTGCTAACAGATTGAAGTAGGACTGAAATTACTTCGTTATCCCCTAGATGTCAGTCTATGTAGCTCTTTATAGTCCATAAAGTAAGCGGCAGTGAGACTTGTGTTCCTGAAGAGCCCATTTGGCCCAGTTGGGCGGGGCTCAGTGCAATGGCTCTGCTCTCCACGAGATGGGCTTTTAGGCTCCTGGGGTGGATTGTTGCGGTGCTTGTAGGTGCAAATGCACATGCGCAGGAGAGGTGAAAATGGCGCCACCCAGGTACCCAGTCTGTTCTCCTGGATCAGCAATCGCGCACCCATCCTCTGTCTTCAGCCCTTGTCCACCCCCTGCTCCTTCGCTGTCTGTGACCCAGCCCCAAGCCACACCTCTCTCCCAAGTTTTGTCACAGACGCGGCTGTTTTCCCCAGTCCCTTACGTCCAAAGGACCATGGCTTTGACCTGTTCTGCCCCTCTGTGGGAGGGTCTCACCAAGCAATGGCCGAATGAGCAATGGCCGAATATCAGCTGCACCTAGGAACGCTTGCTGGACCCTGTTGTTGTCGGTGCCCCGAGACTGTGGCCAGGTACCAGCCCGTCCCAGAAAAAGTTCCCAAGAGAGTGTAGCAGCAGCGTTTCATGGATTATGGAAAATCACAA
>NW_024419924.1:0-2555 GCF_014898765.1 Herpailurus yagouaroundi
ATAAACAGCATCTAACATAGTTAATAATGTTGCTGAAACCAAATGGTGTTTTAGAATTTTTTGATTGGGGTCAACAGGGATGGAGGAAAGGCTTTCTGAAGACTTTCTGGAAAAAAGAGAGGGTTTGAGATAGCAAAGAAGGTGAAGAGGAACAATATAAGCAAGCTTTCTTCAGAGAGTAAATCAGCTGCCTGGGAACCTGATGAAAAGAAGGGGAAAAAAATAAGATGAGAAGTGAAGGTTACAAAGTTAGAAAAATTCTCTTTCAAGCTAAGGGGTATCTGCACTTATTTGAAGACAAGAAGAAATAACCAATTGAAAGAGAGACACTGATGATCGAGGGAAAGTCAGGAGGGAAGAGTTTGTCAGTATCACTGCAGTTCTATATTTTTTAAAACTTTTATTATTGAAGTATAATGGATATATGATGTTATATTCGTTTCAGGTGGTCAACATAGAAATTTAATAATTCTATATATTATGTAACATTCACCACAATAAGTGTATTTATTGTGTATTTATGTCATCACACAATGTTATTATATCATTGACTCTATTGCCTATGCCATACTTTTCATCATTATGAATTATTTATTTTATGATGGGAAGTTTGTACCTCTTAATCCCTTCTATCTTGCCTATTCCTCCCCCTTCCTCCCCTCTGGCAACCACCAGTATGTTCTCCGGATTTATGAGTCTGTTTCTGTTTTTGTTTGTGCATTTGTTTTGTTTTTTAGATTCCACATATAAGTGAAATCATATGGTATTTGTCTTTCTCTGCCTTATTTCACCTAGCTCAACACCCTCTAGGTCTATTTCTACTATAGTACTACCCTTATCTATCCAGCACCTTTGCTCCCCTTTCTTTCAGTGACAGACCCCAACCTCATCTCACTCCACTGTGATTGGTCAATGAAAGGGCTTCTGAAACAAGCTAGCCAATCAGATTGTTTCTTCTGAGATTTGAAACTTAAGCAGATACTTCCTTCCATCATTTTATGACACCATCCCTGAGGAAAGAACCACATGCTCTACTGCCGAGGTCCTTAGTAGGTCTTTCTTTTCTTTTTTCTAACATTCTTGTATAAATCAGTCTTTGCTTAAACTATCCAGAGGTACAGTAAGTTAAATGAAACTAAAAGAACATTAACCAGTCTGTAGGTAGGGACTCTAAACATTGATGTAGAGAGCCATTTTCCTTTCTTTGGGACCCAAGGAAAGCATAAGGGATAGGTGTTAATCACAAGCTGACAGGTAGATGAAGGGGTTCAGGTCAAATGACCTCAAACTTCTTAACAAACTAAGAATTGGACTGTCTGCCAAGTATGAGGTGATAGAATGTGATTTTCAAAATAACTTAACACTAGGGGCACCTGGGTGGCTCAGTCGGTTGAGCGTCCGACTTTGGGTCAGGTCATGATCTCGCAGTTTGTGAGTTCGAGCCCCAGGTCGGGCTCTGTGCTGACAGTTCAGAGCCTGGAACCTGCTTCAGATTCTGTGTCTCCTTTTCTCTGCCGTTCCCTGCTCATGCTCTGTCTCTGTCTCTCAAAGATGAATAAACGTTAAAAAAAAATTTAAAATAGCTTAACACTTGAAAACATTTTATGTACTGATCTTGTGGTACAAAATCTCTGTAGAGAGAGATCCAACAGTCTTTAGAAGATTTTTTGATGACACCAATTGCAAGCCTTTGAAATCTAGGTTTAGAATTTGAGTCCAGTTTTCACAAGGAAAAGGGAAGCTAGTCTGCACAATTAAGGGAAGGAAGAAGTTAGATCTGGTATGTGTTGGCAGATGGATAATCTTGAGAAGAGTAGTAACAGGACTCAACACTATTTAGAGAAAAGGTGAGGGTGGAATGTCCCCCTGCAGTCTTGCAAAGTGGGACTTTGATGAGATTAGAACTGACTAGTGAAAGAGGATTTACTATGGCTTTTTGCTGAGTGGTGTGTGATTAAAAAAAAAAAAAAATCTTCTATACAATCTTTCCTAAGAAAGTTCTCATCAATGTTCCATCATTCTTCTCTGTTTGGGGGGATAGTAGGACATTTGCTTGTGCAGGGGAAGCAGGGAAGGGCAAACTAAGAGGGCTGGAGAAGATGCAGATCTCATACGGGTTACACAATTACTTGGGAATCAACAAGTGACAATAAAAGGCTTTCAACTAAGAATCTGCCCTAGAAAGAGTTGTGTGTGTCCTAGGATTTGCTCTGACAATGCAATGGTCAAGCGTAGCCTGGAAGCAAAGACTGAAAAACACAGGGAGGTGGAGGTTGTGTAGATTCTGGTTTTGAAGTAGTGAGTAGCTTGATAAATCCTCTTTCAAAAACAGCAACAACAAAACCTACAAAACTAGGCAAAATTGTCAAAAACAGTTATTTTCGGGCTCTGGAAATGGACCAAAAGGAAACAACAATTTGAAAAGCATATATTCACGAAAAACTGCTGACCTTCGAGTAAGAACAGTAGAAGTCTGTGGCTTTCTTGCCTGTGGCTACTCCCACACCCCACCCCAGATTGGCCAGCACACCAATTCTATCAGATGAGACTGACCA
>NW_024419925.1:0-36087 GCF_014898765.1 Herpailurus yagouaroundi
TGTATTTTCATTTTCGTTTGTTTCCATATATTTTTTAATTTCTTCTCGAATTGCCTGGTTGACCCACTCATTCGTTAGTAGGGTGTTCTTTTACCTCCATGTTTTTGGAGGTTTTCCAGACTTTTTTCTGTGGTTGATTTCAAGCTTCATCGCATTGTGGTCTGAAAATATGTATGGTATAATTTCAATTCTTGTAAACTTATGAAGGGCTGTTTTGTGACCCAGTATATGATCTATCTTGGAGAATGTTCCATGTGCACTCGAGAAGAAAGTATATTCTCTTGCTTTGGGATGCAGAGTTCTAAATAGATCTGTCAAGTCCATCTGATCCAATGTATCATTCAGGGCCCTTGTTTCTTTATTGACCGTGTGTCCAGATGATATCCATTTCTGTAAGTGGGGTGTTAAATTCCACTGCAATTACCACATTCTTATGAATAAGGTTGCTTATGTCTATGAGTAATTGTTTTATATATTTGGGGGCTCCCGTATTCAGCACATAGACAATTATAATTTTTAGGTCTTCCTGATGGATAGACCCTGTGAGTATTATATAATGCCCTTCTTCATCTCTTGTTACAGCCTTTAATTTAAAGTCTAGTTTGTCTGATATAAGTATGGCTACTCTAGCTTTCTTTTGGCTTCCAGTAGCATGATAAATAGTTCTCCATCCCCTCACGCTCAATCTAAAGGTGTCCTTAGGTCTAAAGTGAGTCTCTTGTAGACAGCAAATAGATGGGTCTTGTTTTTTTATGCATTCTGATACCCTATGTCTTTTGTTTGGCGCATTTAGTCCATTTACATTCAGTGTTATTATAGAAAGATATGGGTTTAGAGTCATTTTGATGTCTGTATGTTTTATGCTTGTAGCGATGTCTCTGGTACTTTGTCTCACAGGATTCCCCTTAGGATCTCTTGTAGGGCTGGTTTAGTGGTGACAAATTCCTTCAGTTTTGTTTGGGAAGACCTTTATCTCTCCTTCTATTCTAAATGACAGACTTGCTGGATAAAGGATTCTCGGCTGCATATTTTTTCTGTTCATCACATTGAAGGTCTCCTGCCATGCCTTGCTGGCCTGCCAAGTTTCAAAAGAGAGATCAGTCACGAGTCTTATAGGTCTCCCTTTATAAGTTAGGGCAAGTTTATCCCTTGCTGCTTTCAGAATTTTCTCTTTATCCTTGTATTTTGCCAGTTTCACTATGATATATAATGCAGAAGATCGATTCAAGTTACGTCTGAAGGGAGTTCTCTGTGCCTCTTGGATTTCAATGCCTTTTTCCTTCCCCAGTTCAGGGAAGTTCTCAGCTATTATTTCTTCAAGTACCCCTTCAGCACCTTTCCCTCTCTCTTCCTCCTCTGGGATACCAATTATGCGTATATTATTTCTTTTTAGTGTTTCACTTAGTTCTCTAATTTTCCCCTCATACTCCTGGATTTTTTTTATCTCTCTTTCTCTCAGCTTCCTCTTTTTCCATAACTTTATCTTCTAGTTCACCTATTCTCTCCTCTGCCTCTTCAATCTGAGCTGTCTTCGTTTCCATTTTGTTATGCATTTCGTTTAAGGCGGTTTTCAGCTCCTCCTCACTGTTCCTTTGTCCCTTGATCTCTGTAGCAAGAGATTCTCTGCTGTCCTCTATACTGTTTTCAAGCCCAGCGATTAATTTTATGACTATTTTTCTAAATTCACTTTCTGTTATATTATTTAAATCCTTTTTCATCAGTTCATTAGCTGTTGTTATTTCCTGGAGATTATTTTGAGGGGAATTCTTCCGTTTGGTCATTTTGGATAGTCCCTGGAGTGGTGTGGACCTGCAGGGCACTTCCCCTGTGCTGTGGTGTATAACTGGAGTTGGTGGGCAGGGCCACAGTCAGACCTGATGTCTGCCCCCAGCCCACCGCCGGGGCCACAGTCAGACTGGTGTGTGCCTTCTCTTCCCCTCTCCTAGGGGCAGGATTCACTGTGGGCTGGTGTGGCCTGTCTGCGCTACTTGCACACTGCCAGGCTTGTGGTGCTGGGGATCTGGCGTATTAGCTGGGGTGGGTAGGCAATGTGCACGGGGGCAGGAGGGGCTGGCTTAGCTCGCTTCTCCTTAGGTAATCCACTTCAGGAGGGGCCCTGTGGCAGCGGGAGGGAGTCAGACCTACTGCCCTACTGCCGGAGGGGTGGCTCCCCAGAATCACAGCGTTGGGTGTTTGCGTGGAGCGAGCAAGTTCCCTGGCAGGAACTGGTTCCCTTTGGGATTTTGGCTGGGGGATGGGCGAGGGAGATGGCGCTGGCGAGGACCTCTGTTCCCCTCCAAACTGAGTTCTGTTGTCCGGGGGCTCAGCAACTCTTTCTCCCATTGTCCTCCAGCCTTCCCGCTTTCTGAGCAGAGCTGTTAACTTATGACCTCCCGGATGCTAAGTCCCGCATGCTGTCGGAAGACACTCTGTCCGGCCCCTCCACTTTTGCAAGCCAGACTCGGGGCTCTGCTTGGCCATCAGACTGCCCCTCCACCCCGGCTTCCTCCTGCCAGTCCGTGGAGCGTGCACTGCCTCACCGCCCTTCCTACCCTCTTCCGTGGGCCTCTCATCTGAGCTTGGCTCCAGAGACTCCACTCTGCTAATCCTCTGGCGGTTTTCTGTGCTGTTTAGGCAGGTGTAGGTGGAATCTAAGTGATCAGCAGGATGTGAGGTGAGCCCAACGTCCTCCTATGCCGCCATCTTCCTCTCTCTCCCTTGGGCTTCGCTGCCTTCTCTCTGACCCGCTCTTGCTGTGGGTTCAGTTCACGAAATCTTGCCATTTTCAATGACATGGTTTGAGCTAGATTGTATTATGCTAAAAAGAAAGTCAGTCAGACACAGCCAAATGTCATATGATTTCACTAATATGTGGAATTTAAGAAACAAAAATATGAACACAGTGGGGAAAAAAAGAGAGGCAAACCAAGAAACAGATGCTTTTTAATTTTTTAATGTTCATTTATTTTTGAGAGAGAGAAAGCGTGAGCAGGGGAGGGGCAGAGAGAGAGGGGTCAGAGGATCTCAAGAAGGCCCTAACTAATGAACCATGAGGTCATGACCTGAGCCAAAGTTGGATGCTTAAATGACCGAGCCACCCAGGTGCCCCAAGAAACAAACTCTTAACTATAGAGAACTGTTCATTACTACAGGGTAGGTGGGTGGGAGATGGGTTAAACAGGTGATTGATATTAAGGATGGTACTTGTGATGAGCACTGGGTATTGTATATAAGTGATGAATCACTAAATTCTACACCTGAAACTAATATTACAGTGTATGTTTGCTAACTGGAGTTTATATAAAAAACCTAAAAAGATTTATCTCTCCTTCATTAACAAATGATAACCTTGCTGGGTGGAGTGTTCTTTGTTGTAAGTTTTGAATATATCATGGCACTACTTTCTGGCCTGCCAAGTTTCTGCTGAAAAATCATCTGGTAGCTTTATGGGTTTTCCTTTGTACTTAAGTATTCATTGTTCTCTTGTTTCTTTTAAGAGTCTCTATTTTTAAAGTTTACCATTTTAATTATACTTCCCTTAGTTTCGACCTCATTGGGTTCTACTTATTTGGTACTCTCTGTGATTACTGGACCTGTATGTCTGTTTCCTTGCCCAGGTTTGGGAAGATTTCAGCTATTATTTCTTCAAATAAAATTCTTGACTCTTGTGTCTTTTTTTTCTTTTGGACCCCTATAATCTATATACTAGTATGTTTGGTGTTGTCCTAGCCATACCTTAATCTATCCTGTTTTTAATTCTTTTCTATCTTTTTTTGCTGTTTAGTTTGTGTGCTAAACCCTGTCTTGCAGATTGCTAATTTGTTCTTCTGCATCCTGTAACCTGATATTGATTCATTCTACTGTATTTTACTTCTCAGTTATTGTATTCTTCAACTTTGGTTCTTTTTAATATTTTTGATCTATTTGTTGAAATTATCTCTGAGTTCTTCCACGTTTCTCTCAAGTTTGGTGATCATCTTGAACTCATCAAGTTGATTGCTTATCTTCATGTCCGTTATTTCTGTTCCTGAAGTTTTGTGTTGTTCTTTCTTTTGGAGCATATTCCTCTCTCTGCTTATTTTTTTTTTACCTCCTGTGTTTGTTTCTATAAGTTACGGTAGAAAGCTACGTCTCACTGTCTTGAAGAAATGACCTTATGAAAAACATTTCCTCAGTAGACTGTGTGTACCTGGTGGCTTTTGCAGTCTGTTTGGAGCTGTAGTTAGTGCTAGCTGGAGTTTGCTGGGTACTTTATGCTGGCTTTCCCTTGTGGGATGACTGGAGTTGAAGAAAGCACCAGATGGGGGGTCTCAGTGTGCTCTATTACAGGAGGCACCCTGCTGGGATTGGTGTATTTTAAGAAGGCACAAGTATGGGCCAGGGATTTCCAGGACATTTGATCATGGAGGTGCCCTGAGAGACATCTGTAGATGAAGTAGATGTGGGCCAGGGTGTCTTGGGGTGCTCCAAATAGGGGATGTTCTGGCCAATTGGCTGGAGGTGCAGTGTGTGTGGGACTGTGGTTTACTGAATTGCTTTGTACCTGTGTCACTTTTTAAGATCTCTGAAGTTGTAGTAGTTGCAGTCTGAAGGTGTCCCAGCGTGTACCACACTGTGGTCACCTTAGTGGAATAGCTGGAGATGTATGTGGGTGTGGGGGCCACTTTAGGGGGACTGCTGGGGCTGGTATAGATTAGGGTCATGGTGCTCACAGAAGCAACAAGCTTGCTAGACATCCAGATCCTGCTCCTGTCTGTGTCATAAATTTGGATGGGAAATGTAAACAGTGGTGTTTGTCAGCACCTTTAATGTTGGAAAGATTTCCAGCATTTACCCCACCATTTGGCAGATCCTTTAGGGTTAGTTAAATTCTAAGTCTAGCTGCCTTTTATATCACAGGGTTTTTTTTTTCTATGCTACAATGTGCCTGGAACTAGTGTGGGCTATGAGTCTAGAGATTTCTGAGGTAGCAGGCCAGCTAGAGCACCAGGACCCTACTCCCTTCTGTGCTATTAAGGTGGAGGGGGCACATAAATAATGACACTTACCAACACATCTAACCCTGAAGATATTAAAGTATTTACTCACTGTTTGGAAGACACTCCAAAATTAGTTCACTTGTAGTATTGTTGTCTTTAAATTGTGGTTTTTTTTGTTCTGTGCTCCAGCACAAACATACCTGCACAGAGTCCTTCAGTACTATCTTCCCCACTGCAGTTCACAGTATTGGGTGTGGGGTTCCCATCATTACCATGTCTCCATCTCTCCTGCAATTATTTATGTGGCCCCTCTATCCTTTGTTGTGTGAAAGTTTTTTTTTTAACTTTTTAATGTTTATTTATTTTTGAGAGAGAGAGTGAGAGAGAGAGAGAGCTGAGGAAGAGGCAGAGAGAGGGAGACACAGAATCCAAAGCAGGCTCCAGGCTCTGAACTGACAGCACGGAGCCTGACACAGGGCTCAAATTCATGAACCATGAGATCATGACCTGAGTCAGTTGGACACTTAACCGACTGAGCCACCCAGTCTCCCCATTGTGTGACAGGTTTTTAATCAGCCTTTAGTGATCCTTTAGGAGGAATTTATCTATATGTAAGTAAATAATCAGTGTGTCTGTGGGAGAAGGTGAGTTCAAGATCTTCCTACACTGCCACTTTCACCTTCCCTCAAGCTGTGGTATATATTTCTACAGGGGAAAATTATTCAACCATAAGAAAAAAGGAAATTCTGCCATTTGTGACTACATTGATGGACCTTGAAGTGGTTATGCTAGTTGAGATAAGTCAGAGAAAAACAAATACTGTATGATATCACTTATATGTGAAATCTAAAAGAACCAAACTTGTAAAACCAGAGAGTAAAATATGATATAAAGGGCTGGAGGGTTGGTGAATTGGGAGATGTTGATCAAAAGGTGAAAACTTGCAACTAGAAGATGAATAAGTTTTGGAAACCTAACACACAGCATAGTGATTTAGGTAAACAATACTGTGTTGTATAAAGTTGTTAAGAAACTAGATATTAAATGTTTTGACCCCAAAAAAGAGATGATAATTACATGATGTGATAGAAGTGTTAGCTAATCTTACAGTGGTGATCATATTAAATTGTATAAATGTATCAATTAAAAACACACATGTGAAATATAAGAAACAAAACAAATGAGTATAAGGAAAAAAGAGACACAAAATAAAAAAATGTTGAAGTTAAAACACCTTGAAATTAAACAATATTATATGTCAATTATATCATAAGTGAATAAATAAATAAATAATTGCAAACTCTAGCATAGACCTACTAATATTTGTATTTTTAAAATAACTTTATTGAGGTATTTTAAAAAGTTTATTTATTTTGAGAGACAGAGAGACAGAGAGGAAGAGAAGGAGAATACTAGATAGGATCTGCACTGTCAGTACAGATGCTGATGCAGGGCTTGAACTAATGAACCATGAGATCATGACCTGAGCTGAAGTCAAACATTTAACTGACTGAGCTACCCAGGTGCCCCAAGGTATTATTGATATTAAAAAATGGATACATTTGATGTATACAATGTAATAAACTTGGATATATGTATGTACCCATGAAACCATAGTCACAATCAAAATAATAAATGTATCTATTACCTCCAAAAAAAGAGAAAACAATGAAATAGAAAATTGAAAAACAAGAGGGCAAATCATTGAAACAAAAAGGTACTTATTTGAAAATATCAATAGCATTGACAAATATCCACTAAAACTGATAAAGAAGAAAATAAGACAAAATTATCAATATTAGTAGTGAAACAGGGTATATAACTACAGATATTGCTGTCATTAAAGTGAAAAAAAGGAATAAAGAGCTCTATGCATATAAATTCAACAGCTTAATGGACAAATTTCTCATAATCCACAAACTACTAACACTCATCCAATATGAAATAGATAAGTTAATAGTCCGAAGAAAATTGAGTCCAAAATGTAAAAGTATGTGGAAAAAATCTTCATGTTCAAATGGTTTCACTATAGCATTATAGTAAATATTTACAAAGGAAATTGTACTAATTCTACATGGAATGTTGAAGACATTGCTTTTGCTCTCTTGAAATTTATAACAAAGCATAGAAAATATATTTGAACAATAATTATAAGTGTAATTAGTATCAGGAATTCTCTATACACTTCCATTTCACTATACACTTCTAAATATTCATACATCTACACTACAGTTAAATCCAACCTTTTCTTGGTGAAAATGGGAGCAGCATGAGGCTAGGGGGTAAGCATAGGGTAGATGTTCCTAAGGAATAATACCTAAATTGATATCTTAAGGATAAGTAGGAATTGACTAGGGAAAAAAAGATGTGAGAATATTCAAATGGAAATAATATCATGTTTTCAAGCTGTAAGATGGAGGAGAGCATTTCATGTTGAAGGAACTGAGAGAGTTCTAATGTGACTGGAGTGGAAATAGAAAAGGTTGCACGTGGAGATAGATAAAGCTTGACAACGAAATTTAACTTCGTGGGTCAAGTATTTGGGGCATTCTCCAATGAGCATTTGAAATACATTGAAGCAGGGAAGAGATACAATCAAATTTTCACTTTTAAAAGATCATTTTGGTTAATGTGTGAAGAATTGCAGGGGCATAAGAGCAGTTATAAGCTGATTGATTAAGAGACTATTTCATTAAGCTAGATGATAGTGAACTAGCCTGAATTCCTAACAATGTATGGAGGAAAGAAGATGGAATAAAAATATTTTAGGGGCACATGGGTGGCTCAGTCAGTTAAGTGTCTGACTTTGGGTCAGGTCATGATCTCACGGTCCGTGGGTTCAAAGCCACATCGGGCTCTGTGCTGACAGCTCAGAGCCTGGAGTCTGCTTTGGATTCTGTGTCTCCCTCTCTCTCTGCCCCTTCCCCACCTAGCATTCTGTCTCTCTCTCTCTCTCTCTCTCTCTCTCTCAAAAATAAATAATAAACATTAAGTTTTAAAAATATTTTAGAGATAAGAGGATTTACTGATAGGTTGTCTGTGGGGGGTGATGGTGAGGGAGGAAATCAGGAAGGCTTCTACATTCCTTTTTTTGTCTGGGAAGTGGGTGTTGCTACCAATAAGAACATTCCCAATATATGTAATATGCCTGGCACCTAGCCCATAGAAGGTGCTCTGGAAATGTGAGTTCCCCTACACTTCAGTAATAATATAAACAAAACAAAACCTAATGCCCAGTTCTCCCATACCTTAGATGGCAATTGCTTCAATTAAGGGAACCGTGGGAGATGATCAACCTCTGAGACTTCTTCTATGCTTAATTTTCATTTCCATTTCTCTTTTCTTTGAAATAAACAGTGGTCTCATGAGGGTTATCCCTAAGTATATTGAAACCCTGATATATGATGAAAAGGTATAGCCTTTCCTCGCGAGGAAGATTGGCCTAAAGCAGATGGCAAATTCATGACAGTGTTATAATGAAACCTCTAGGGGCCTCTGGAATACTCTAATATTTGCATAATTTTTAACTTGGGTCAAAGAAAATGGTCTCAGAATTCAATCTTCACTGTCCCTATGATCTCAGCAAAAGGATCCCTATGCTTCATGAAGGATATTTGGCCAGAGGCTTGCCCTATGCCAGGATAAGCCACTACCCCTTCCTTCTTGAACTGCTGCCCCCACACATAGAGGAAAATGGCTTGGAAGTAGTCCTGAGTAGGGAAAGCTGAGAGAGGAATGCATGAAAAAATCTGCCTGTTAAGAAAGATAAAAGCGAGGAATGCAATGGCCTGTTGGGGGGGCAAGGAAGGAAGCCAAGTAACAGAATAAACAGACTTCAAGGAGAACAAGAGTGAAAGTAAACACAGATGGAGAATAAAAAATAACTTATCTCTAGAGATTCATTTTTGACCAAGTTGGAGCTCTGAGAGTCACAGCCAGAAGTAATCTAGGAAGTCTAAGGATAAGCATTATCTCTGGTGAGAGAGATCTATTGGCTATCTGTGTGGTCCTGGAAACACTCCTAGCACACTAAAATTCAATTTCTCCAAATCAACATGAGACATTTGGACTTGAATATATCTAAACTCTACCAGCATTTGATTTTAGATGAAGTTGAAAAATCAAGTGGGCATTACAGGATAAATGAAGTGACTCAGTTACACAGTTGTCCCTGACAGTGGAGAAAGTGGAGGGTAGAGGGGCGCAGAAGATTGAGACCTCTTTCAAAAGATACCATGCATAAAGCACATGCCACAAAACTCTGTCAGATAAAAGTAAGACTTAAATGGGCACCCACCAGTGGACTCCTGGGTTTTCTCTGAGTACATCACAAACCTGGGTTTTGGCTCTGGCTACAAGAGTGCTTGTCATGATGCCTTGTAACATATTTATCATCTCTGGCTGGTCTGAAAGTTTTGCTTAATTAAATGATAGCTAATGTCTTCTTTAGAAGGATACCCAAAAAAGATAACTTTGAAAATCCCAATTTGTCCTAGAAAACCAAAAATTAAAATGTAGGTCTAATACATCACTTCAAAAGCATCATCTAATTAGAAGAGGGATAAGACCTATGGATGGGAGCTTGATTAAACAGATTTGAGTTTAATGTAAGAAAGAAAGCTGTAGATACCTCAAGGTGGGGATAGGGTCCATCACCATAGGTGATCATAGAATAAGTTTTGGAAGGTAAGTGTATACCTTTAATATTACTTACTTTCCTTTCATGTTAAAGTTATCAAGAAGTTTTAAGTTGCAAGGAAAATGAGTACCTGGATAATATCTTGTTTTGTAGAGGTGTCTTGGAGTATACGGAGGCCATGTTGGTAAGACAGAATTGTGTGACCTCAGGGAGAATGAGAGTAATGACTCAGCATCATTCAAGATATAACCACAGTTCCAATGGCCCAGATCCTCCCTAAAGAAAATCGCCGTTTCTCCTTAGGTCCTTCTCTATTTAAATGTCATGGTTACACTATCAAAGTGAGAAGGAGATCTTGATTGATTTAATTTGTCACTGAGTATTACACAGGCATTTTCACATAGGTTTCTGACTCCTTTTCATACAGCCTTTGTGTCAGAAGAATCTTGAGGTCCAAAGATCTGGGTGGCTCAGTCCGTTAAGCATCTGACTCTTGATTTCAACTCAGGTCATGATCTCACAGTTCGTGGGATGGAGCCCGGCATCTGGCTCTGTGCTGACAGTGTGGAGCCTGCTTGGGATTATCTTGCTCCCTTTCTCTCTGTCCCTCCCCCATGTGTTCTCTCTCTGTCTTTCTCTTAAATAAATAAACATTTTAAAAAAGATGTAGAATTTCTTAGGCTGAAAAAACAATTGTGTTGCCACTTGGTAGTCACATCTGCCCATCTCCAATCCCTGAAAATAGGAATAGTATTCCTATACTATTGCTTTATCCAGAATGTCATATAAATGGAATTATAGTATATTCCTATACTATTGCTTTATCCAGAATGTCATATAAATGGAATTATACAGTATGCAGTCTTTTGTATATGACTCCTCTTGCTTAACATAATGAAGTTAATCTACATTTTTGCATGCTTTATTGTTGAGTAGTATCACATTGTATTAATGTGCCAGTTTCTTTGTCATTCATCAACAGTTGAGGTCCTTTGGATTGTCATATATATATATATATATATATATATATGCCATTTCTTCTGTATCTGTTCATCTACTGATAAGCACTTAAGTTGTTTCCATATTTTGGCTCTTGTGAATAATGCTACAATAAACATGGGAGTGAATATATTCCTTCAATATCTTGTTTTCATTTCCTTTGGGTATATACCCAGAAGTTGAGTTGTTGGATCGTGTGCTTGACCTATTTTTAATTTTTTGAGGAACTTTAATATTGCATTTTGTAATGGCTGAACCAATTTATATTAACACCAACAGTGTAGAAGAGTTCTCTTTTTCCCCACTTCCTTGCAAATACTTGTTATCTCTTGTCTTATTGATAATAACCATTTTAACAGGTGTGAGGTGATATCTTGTGGTTTTCATTTGCATTTCCCTGATTCTTAGTGATGTTGAGCATCTATTTATGTACCTGTTGGCACTTCAGATGTCTTTGGGAAAATGTCAATTTAGTTCCTCTACCTATTTTAGTTAGATGTTTTTTGTTGTCATTGAGTTGTATTAGTTCTTTATACATTTTGGATATTAACTCCTTATCCAATATAAGGTTTGCAAAATTTTTCTCCCATTCAGTAGATCGCCTTTTTTGTTAATTGCTTCTTTTGCTGTTAAGAGCTTTTAAGCTTGATGCAGTATCATTTGTTGATTTTTGCTTTTGTTGTTTCTGCTTTGGTATTGAGCAAATAATCATTTCAAGACTAATGTCAAGGAGCTTCTTTCCTACATTTTCTTCTATGAAATTTATGGTTTCAGGTCTTTTGTTCAAGTCTTTATTCCATTTCAAGTAAATTCTTGTGAGTGGGGTAAGATAGGTATTCAATTTCATTTGTTCTGCACCATTTGCTGAAGAGACTATCCTTTCCCCATTGCATTTTCTTGGCTTCCTTGTCAAATATTAGTTGGCCATATATACAAGCCTTTAATTTTGGCCTCTATAGCCTGTTCCATTGACCTATGTGTCTATTTTTATGAAAATGCTGTACTGATTTTATTACTATAGCTTCATCATATAATTTGAAATAAGGAAGTGTGATACCTCTGGCGTTGTTCTTTTTTTCTCAGGATTGCTTTAGCTATCTGTGGGGTTTCTTTGATTCCATACAAATTATAGGATTGTTTTATTCTATTTCTAGAGTATTACTGGTATTTTGATGGGGATTTCATTGACTCTATAGATGATATTGGGTGGCATAAACATTTTAACAATATTAATTCTTTCAATCCATATACATGGAATATCTTTCCATTTGTGTGCCTTCTTATTTTTCTTTCAGCAAAGTCTTGTAGCTTTTACTGTACAGATCTTTCACCTCCTTGATTAAAAGTATCATTAGATGTTTTATTGTTTTCAATGCTATTGTGAATAGAAAAGCTTTATTTCCTTTTCATATATTTCATTGTTAAGTGTGTAGAATTGCAACTGAATTCTGCATTGATCTTATATTCTGCAACTTCACTGAAATTTTTTGATTAGTTCCAACAGTTTTTCGGTTGAGTATTTGGGATTTTCTATATACAAAATCATATCACCTGCAGATAGTTACCATTTTTTTAATTTTTCCTTTCTAATTTTGATGTCTTTTATTTCTTTCTCTTGCTTTGTTGCTCTAGCTAAGACTTCCAGTACTATGTGGAATAAGACTGGTGAGAGAGGGCATTCTTGTTTTGTTCTTAGAGAAAAGGATTTCAATCTTTTACCATTGTGTATAATGTTACCTGTGGGTTTGTTGTGGATAGCCTTTATTATTTGAATATGTTCTTTCTATAAACAATCTGCTAAGGATTTTAACACGAAAAGATTTATTTCCTCAAATGTTTTTTCTGTATCTATTACAATGGTAATGTGATTTTTTTCATCTATTAATGTGATGTATAACATTTATTGATTGGCATATGTTGAACCATGTTTGCATCCCAGAGATAAATCCCACATATTCATGGTTTATAAGCCTTTTAATGTGTTATTGAATTCGGTTTGCTATTTTTTGTTCATAATTTTTGCATCCATATTCATCAAGGTAGTGGCCTATTAGAGTTTTCTTTTCTTGTAGTGTCCTTATCTGGCTTTGGTATCATGGTAATGCTGACCTTGTAGAATGATTTTAGGAGTGTTCCCTCCTCTTCAATTTTTTGAAAAAGTTTGAAAGTAATTGACATTAATTATTTAAATTTTGGTATAATTTTCCAATAAATCTATCTGATCCTGAATATTTATGTATTGGGAGATTTTTTTTATTAGTGATTCAGTCTTTTTACATGTTATTGGTCTATTTAGACTTACTATTTTTTCCTAATTCAGTCTTAGTAAATTGTATCTTTCCAGGAATTCACACATTTCTTCTAGATTATCTACTTTGTTGACATGTAATTGTTCATAGTAGCTTTTTATAATCCTATGTATTTGGTAGTATCTGTGTGATATCTCCTCTTTTAAATATAATTTTATTTATTCCAGTCTTCTTTCTTTTTTATAGTTCATCTAGCTAAAGCTCTGTCAATTTTGTTAATATCCAAAAAATCACCTCTTGGTTTTATTGGTCCTTTCTGTTATTTTTCTGGTAGCTATTTCATTTTTTTCTGCTCTGATCCTTTTATTTCCTTTTTTAAGCCAAATTGGTATTTAATTTGTTCTTCTTTTTCTAGTTTCTTGAGGTGTAAAGTTAGGTTGCTTATTTTAGATCTTTCTATTTAATTTATTTTATATATTTATTTTTAAATTCAAGTATAATTAACATACAGAGTTATATTAGTGTAGGTGTACAATATAGCAATTCAACAATTCTATACATTTCCCAGTGTTTGACACCATAAGTGTACTTTTAATCCCTTTCACCTATTTCATCCATCCTCTCATCCATGTCCCTTCAGGCAACCCCCATTTTGTTCTTTATATTTAAGAGACTGGGTTTTTTGTTTGTTTTTCTTTCTTCGTTTTATTTTGTAAATTCCATACATAAGTAAAATTATATAGTATTCATCTTTCTCTGACTTATTTCACTCAGCATTATAACCCCTAGATCCATCCATGTTGTTGTAAATGGCAATATTTTGTTCTTTTCTATGGCTGTGTAATGTTACACTGTATGTGTATGTATATGTGTGTGTGTGTGTGCGTGTGTGTGTATGTATGTGTATACAGTTCTTTATTTATTGCTCTATTGGTAGACACTTGGGTTGTTTCCATATCTTGGATTTTGTAAATAATGCTCAACAAATATAGGGGTGCATGTATCTTTTTGAATTAGTGTTTTAATTTTCTTTCGGTAAATATCTGGTAGTGGAAATACGGGGCCATATAATAATTCAATTTTTAATTTCGTGAAAAACCTCCATACTCTTTCAACAATGGTGGTGCCAGCTTGCATTCCCACCAACAGTGCACAAGGGTTCCTTCTAATTTTTTTATTTATTTTAAATTCCAGTATAATTAATATATGGTGAAATAGTTGAAGGGGATAAAGAGTGCATTTATCATGATGAGCACTGAGTATTGTATAAAATTGTTGAATTACTATATTGTATACCAGAAACCAACATAACACTGTTTAATTCTTGTGCTTTTCATTTTAGCTATTCTCGCAGGTGTGAGATCATATCTCATTGTGGTTTTGATTTGCATTTACCTAATGATTTTTACTGTTGAGCATCTCTTCATGTGTTTGTTGGCTATCTATTTATCTGTTTGGGAAAATGTCTATTCATGTCTTCTGTCCATGTTTTAGATTGCCCGATTTGTTGGCATATAATTTTCATAGTATTTTTTTAAAATTGTAATTCTGTGGTGTTGGTTGTGATCTCTTCTCTTTTGTTCATGATTTTAAC
This sequence comes from Herpailurus yagouaroundi, assembly GCF_014898765.1. Lineage (NCBI taxonomy): Eukaryota > Metazoa > Chordata > Mammalia > Carnivora > Felidae > Herpailurus > Herpailurus yagouaroundi. Next base: position 14,461 of record NW_024419925.1, read on the forward strand.
TATTTAGTTCATTTCTCTTTTCTTTTTGAGAAGTCTGCTAGGAGTTTATCAATTATATTAATTCTTTCAAAGAACCAACTCTTAGTTTATTTGATTTGTTCTACTGTGGGTTTTTTTTTGTTGTTGTTTATTTGTATATAATTTATTTCTTCTCTAATCTTTATTTCCCTTCACCTGCTGGCTTTAGGTTTTATTTACTCTTCCTTTTCTAGCTCCTTTAGGTGTAGGGTTAGGTGTACTGGGGACACATGTCTTCTGCTCATGTTTTATACTATTTTTTAAAGTTTATTTATTTATTCAGAGGTAGAGGGGGGAGGGGCCGAGAGAGGGAGAGAGGGAGAAACCAAAGCAGACTCTGCATTGTCAGCACAGAGCCTGATGTTGGGCTCAAATTCATAAACCATGAGATCACAACCTGATCCAAAACCGAGTGTTGAACACTTAACTGATTGAGCCACCCAGGCACCCCACTGCCAATGTTTTAAATTGTACTATGTATTTTTATAATGTTGAGTTGTATAAGTTCTTAATACATTTTGAAAATTAATCTCTAATCACATATATCATTCGCAAATATCTTTCTCCATTTCAAACATTGTCTTTCTGTTTTGTTGACATTTCCTTTGCTGTACAAAGATGTTCATTATGGTGTAGTCCCAATTGTTTAATTTTTTGTTTATTTGTTTCCATTGTTTCCATTGTTTAGGAGACATGTCTAGAAAAAAGTTGCTACAGCCAATGTTAAAGAAATGACTGCCTCTTTATTTCCCAGGAATTTTATGGTTTCAATTATCACATTCAGGTCCCCAATCCATTTTGAGTTTGTTTTTGTATATGGTGAGAGAAAGTGGTTCCATTTCATTCTTTTGCATGTAGCTTTCCAGGTTTCCCAACGCAGTTTGTTGAAGAGACTGTAATTTTCTCATTGTATATTCTTGCCTCTGTCATGGATTAACTGACCATATAATCCTGGGTATATTTTAGGACTCTATATTGTTTTCTATTTACCTAAGTTCCAATTTTTTTTTGCCAGTACTATACTGTTTTGATTATGACAGCTTTAGAGTATATCTTGAAATCTGGGATTGTGATACCTCCAGTTTTGTCCTTGTTTTTCAAGATTTCTTTGGATATTTGGGATCTTTTGTGGTTTAATACAAATTTCAGTATTATTCTAGTCTGTGAAAATGCTGTTGGTATTTTTATACTGATTGCATTAAATGTGCAAAATCCTTTGGGTAGCATAGACATTTTAACAGTATTTGTTCTTCCAAGCCATAAGCATGGAATGTATTTTTTTCATAGAGAATGTATGTATGTATGTATGTATGTATGTATGTATTTTAATTGATGTTAGTTAATGTACCGTGTAGTATTGGTTTCAGGAGTAGAATTTAGTGATTCCTTACTTACCTATAACACTCAGTGCTCATTCCATTAAGTGCCCTCCTTAATTCCCATCATCCATTTAGGCCATCCACCCACCACCTCCCCCTCAGAAACCCTCAGTTTATTCTCTGTATTTAAAATCTTTGATTGTTTGCCTCCCTCTTTTTTTTTATGTTATTTTATTCTTCCTTCCCTTCCTCTGTGTTCATCTATTTTGTTTCTTAAATTCCACATATAAGTGAAACCATATGATATTTGTCTTTCTCTGATTGACTTATTTCACTTAGCATAATACACTCTATTTCCATCCACATTGATGTAAATGGCAAGATTTCATTCTTTTTGGTCATTGAATAATATTATATATATACACCACATATTCTTTATACATTCATCAGTCAATGGACATTTGTGCTCTTTCCATAATTTGGCTATTGTTCATAGTGTTGTTATAACCATTGGGGTGCATGTGCCCCTTCAAATGAGCATTTTTGTATTCTTTGGATAAATACTTAGTAGTGCAATTTCTGTGTCATAGGTTAGTTCTATTTTTTATTTTTTGAGGAACCTCCATACTGATTTCCAGAGTGGTTGTACCAGTTTGCATTCCCATCAACTGTGCAAAAGAGTTCCTCTTTCTCTGCATCCTCACCAACATCTGTTGTTTTCCATGTTGTTAATTTCAGCCAATCTGATAGGTGTGAGATGGTATCTCTTTGTTATTTTGATTTGTATGTCCCCAATGATGAGTGATATTGAGCAGCTTTTCATGTGTCTGTTAGTCATCTGCATATCTTCTTTGGAAAAGTGTCTATTCATGTCTTCTTCCACTTCTTCACTTGACTCTTTGTTTTTTGGGGGGTTGACTTTGATAATTATTTTTTAAATAGATTTTGGATACTAACCCTTTATCCGTTATGTCATTTGCAAATACCTTCTCCCATTCCTTAGGTTGACTTTTAGTTTTGTTGGTTTTTTCCTTCACTGTGAAGAATCTTTTCATCTTGGTGAGGTCTGAATAGTTTATTTTTGCTTTTATTTTCCTTGCCTCCAGAGATAAGTCTGGTAAGAAGTTTCTGCGGGTGAGGTCAAAGAGGTTGTTGCCTGTTTTCTCCTCTAGGGTTTTGATGGATTCCTGTATCACATTTAGGTCTTTCATCCATTTTGAATTTATTTTTGTGTATCATGTAAGAAAGTTGTCCAGCTTCATTCTTCTGCATGTCACTATCTAGTTTTCCTCGTTCCATTAGCTAAAGAGACTTTTTGCCATTAGATATTCTTTCCTGCTTCATCAAAGATTAGTTGGCCATACAATTGTGGGTCCATTTCTGGATTCTCTGTTCTGTTTAATTGATATACATGTCTGTTTTTGTGCCAGTGTCGTACTCTTTTGATGATTACAGCTAATACAGTTTGAAGTCTGGAATTGTGATGCCTCTAGCTTCAGTTTTTCTTTCAACATGACTTTGGCTATTCAGGACCTTTTGTGGTTCCATACAAATTTTAAGACCGTTTGTTCTAGCTCTGTGAAGAATGCTGGTGTTATTTTGATAAGGATTGCATTGAATGTGTAGATTGCTTTTGGTTGTATCGACATTTTAACAATATTTGTTCTTCCAATCCATGAGCATGGAATGTTTTTCCATATTTTCATGTCTTCATTTTGTTTCATAAGCTTCCTATAGTTTTCAGCATACAGATTTTTTACCTCTTTGGTGAGGTTTTTTTCCTAGATATCTTATGTTTTTTGGTGCAATTGTAAATGGGATTGGTTCCTTGATATCTCTTTCTTCTCCTTCATTATTGGTGTATGGAAATGCGACTGATTTCTGTACATTGATTTTATATGTTGAGACTTTGCTGAGTTCATGTATCAGTATTAGGAGTTTTGGGTGGAGTCTTTCAGGTTTTCCATGTAGAGTATCATGTCATCTGTGAAGAGTGAAAGTTTTACTTCTTCTTTGCCAATTTATATACTTTTATTTCATTTTGTTGCCTGATTGCTGAGGCTAGGACTTACAGTTTTATGTTGAACAACAGTGGTGAGAGTGCACAGCCCTGTCACGGTCCTGACCTTAGGGGGGAAGCTCTAAGATTTTCCCAGTTGAGGATGATATTAGCTATGGGGCTTTCATATATGGTCTTTATGATGTTGAGGTACGGTTCTTCTTTCCTTACTTTGTTGAGCATTTTTATTAAGAAAGGATGCTGCATTTTGTCCAATACTTTTCTGCATCTATTGACAGGATCATATGGCTCTTGTCCTATCTTTTATTAATGTGGTTCATTATGTGAATTAATTTGCAAATACTGAACCAGCCCTGCAGCCCAGGAATAAATCCACTTGATCATGGTGAAAAATTCTTTTCATATACTGCTGAATTCAATTTGTTAGTATCTTGTTGAGAATTTTTACATCATAGTTCATCAGGGATGTTGGCCTGTAATTCTCTTTTTTAGTGGGGTCTTTATCTGGTTTTGGAATCAAGGTAATACTGGCTTCATAGAATGAGTTTGGAAGCTTTCCTTCCATTTCTATATTTTGGAACATTTGAAAATTAGGTATTATCTCTGCCTTAAATGTCTGGTAGAATTCCCATGGGTAACCATCTGGCCGAGGACTCCTGTTCGTTGGGAGGTTTTTGATAATGGATTCAATTTATTTGCTGGTTATAGGCCTGTTCATATTTCTATCTCTATCTGTTTCAGTTTTGGTAGTGTGCGAGTTTCTTTGAATTTTTCCATTTCTTCCAGATTGCCCAGTTTGTTGGTGTATAGATTTTTTTTTTTTGTATAATAGTCTCTCCTTATTGTATGCATTTCTGTGTTGTTTGTTCTTATCTTTCCTCTTTCATTTGTGATTTTACCTATCTGGGTCTGTTTTGTTTTTGATAAATCTGGCTAGGAGCTTAATAATTTTGTTAATTCTTTCAAAGAACCAGCTATTAGTTTCTTTGTATACCATTTTTTTCTGCTCTAATCTTTATTTCCCTTCTTATGCTGGCTTCAGGATTTATTTGCTCTTCCTTTTCTATCTACTTTAGGTGTAAGGTTAAGTTGTGTATTTAGGACCTTTCGTGCTTCTTAAAATATGCCTAAATTCTACTGTACTTTCATTTTAAGACTGTCTTTGCAGCATCCCAAAGTTTTGGACTGTTGTGTTTTTAGTTTCATTTGCTTCCATGTATTTTTTCAAATTCTTCTGTAATTTTCTGGTTTACCCATTCATTTTTTAGTAAGATGTTCTTTAACCTCATGTATTTGAGGGTTTTCTTTTTTTTTTCTTCTGGTTGGTTTCAAGTTTCATAATGTTATGTTCTGAAAATATACATCATATGATCTTGATATTTTTGTAATCTGTTGAGGGATGACTTGTGACCTAGTATATGATCTATTCTGGAGAATGTTCCATGTGTACTCAAGAAGGATGTGTATTTTGCTGTTTTAGGATAAAATGTTCTGAATATATCTGTTTAGTCCATCTAGTCCAGTGTCTCATTCAAAGCCATTGTTTCCTTGATGATTTTCTGCTTAGATGATCTGTCCATTCCTATAAGTGAGGTATTAACATCTCCTGCTATTGTGGCATTATAAGTAATTTTCCTTATGTTTGTTACTAATTTGTTTATATCTTTAGGTGCCACAATTTGGGGGCATGAATATTTACAATTTTTAGATATTCTTGATGGGTATTCTTGATGGATCTACCCCTTAATTATGACATAATGCTCCTCCTCATCTCTTGTTACAATCCAAAATGAGTTTCACTGTGTTACCTGTAGAGTTGGTGTTTCTAGCGATGTTCTATGGTCCTTTGTGGCCTTTGTTGCTCGGGTCCTCTTCCTCCTCCTCCACTTCCTCCTCCTCTTCTTCTTCTTCTTCTCCTTCTTCTTCTTCTTCTTCTGTTTTTTCTCCCTCAGAGAGTTCCCCTTAAAAATTCTTGCATGGCTGGTTTTGTGGTCATGAATTCCTTTTATTTTTTGTCTGAGAAACTCTTTATCTCTCCTTCTATTCTGAATGACAGCCTCTCTAGATAAAGGATTCTTGGCTGCACATTTTTCTCATTCAGTACGTTGAATATTTCCTTCCAATTCCTTCTGACCTATCAAGTCTCAGTGGATAGGTCTTCTACTAACCTTATGTGTCTACCCTTGTAAGTTAAGGACATTTTCTCATTAGCTTCTTTCAGAATTCTCTCTTTATCTTTGTATTTTTCAAGTTTCACTATGATATGTCATGGTGTTGACTTGTTTTGTTGATTTTGAGGGGAGTTCTCTATGCCTCTTGGACTTGGATGCCTGTTTTCTTCTCCAGATTAAAGAAGTACTGAGGTATAATTTCTTCAAATAAACCTTCTGCCCCCTTTTCCCACTCTACATCTTCTGGGACTCCTATGATACAGATAATTGTTTCTTTTCATGGGATTGCTTAGTTCTCTAAGTCTCCCCTTGTTATATAGTAATTTCCTTTCCCTCTTTTTTCTGCTTCATTATTTTCCGTAATTTTATCTTCTATTTCACCTATTCTCTCCTCTGCTTCTTCAATCCTTGTTGTCACTGTATCCAGTTGGTATTCCATCTCAGGTATAGCATCTTTTATTTCTTCCTGACTAGTTCTTAGGTCCTTGATTTCTGCAGCAATGGTTTCTTTGGTGTCTTCTATGCTTTTTTCAAGGCAAGCTACTATTCTTATGACTTATACTCTAAATTATTGTTCAAATATATTGTTTATATCTGTTTTGAGCAATGTCCTAGCTGTGATTTCTTCTTGACCTTTCTTTTGGGGAGAATTCCTCTGTTTTGTCATTTTGACTACCTTTCTATTTTTTGCGTGTTTTAAAATATTGTTATGTTTCCTGTGCCTAAGAGTACTGTTATATTAACAAGGGATCATATAGTGTCTGGGGCTTGGCACTTCAGAAAGTGTTTGTGGTGAAAGTTGTGTGTACTCAACTGTTGCATTTTGGTTGCTCTTTCCAACTGGTCAGTCCTCTGCAGAACTCCTTTTTGCTTGCAGTGGTGAAGTGTTTGAACCTTGAAATAGATGTGTTTTGATTTGTTTGTTGAAGTAACCCTGGGCATAAGGGTGGGAGGGGGGAAGCCTGATCGCAAAAAAAAAAAGAAAAAAGAAAAAGAAAAAGAAAAAGGGACCAATAAAAGCCAAAAAAAAAAAACTATAAGGCTGATTCCAAAGAAAGAAAAAGACAAAGTAGAAAAAAGAAGAAACAGAAGAAGGGAAGAAAACAGGATGAAAAAAGAAAAGAAAAAAATTCTGATCCCCCCAAAAAGAGACAAGGAAATGAAAATCAACCAACCAACCAACCAACCAATCAACCAAGAAACAAGAAACTATGAGCCTGATTTCAATAGTAAAGAAGAACTCTCAGTGTCGTTTTGAGGGACTCAGTTTTCATTGCACTTGGTGCATGGCTGTGCTAGTCTTTTGGAGGAGAAGTCCACTGCACTGGTTCAGAGTCAGTATTTCCCTAGTATATAAGCAGTTGCCAGGCACAGTGGGTGGAAGGATGAAATTGGGTTTGGTGTGAGTACCACATCCACTGGGGACTGCTGTGTTGTTCTCTGAAGTCCCACCCTTTTGGTGTTGGGAGGAAAATGGCACCACCCCAATCTTTCATCCCCACCCCAAGGATCTCATACCCCCTACTGTTCAAGCAGCCTTTTCAGAATAGTGAGGGCAGTCAGCTTGCCTGGTGCCACAACTCTCCTGCATTTTTAATTTGGCACATGGCTGGGATACAAAACCCAAAGTCTTAAGGGCCTCTGCACTGCATAGATCTGTTCCCCTACTCTGGAGTACAGCCTCTCTACCTTGCTGATGAAAGGCCTTCGTTTGGCTGGCACCTTCAGGGTCTTTATCCTTGGGGTAGCAATAATCCTTCTTCCAAAAGTATTCCACAGAGGAGAATGTTCTCTCCCAGTGCACCCCGGAGATCTTTACTCCACCCTATGGGGCAAGCTCCCTCCTCCCCAGGGGTGTGTGCCACAGCTCCACTCTGGAAAAAGTAATGCACTTCCAAAACGTCAGACTTTGAGCTCCAAACGCTGTTTGCAAAAAAGAACTGGGACCCTCATTACTTCTTGATCCCCAGTCCATGGTCCAGAGAGGTTTTCCTCTTGTGATAATTCAATGCCACACTTCAACCCCTCTATCTTTCTCTCTGGTCTCTTCACAAAAATGCTTCCCTCCCCTCGAAAGCACCACCATTTTTCTCTACCTCTATTCACTTCATGCACCTCACACCTGCCAAGCTGTCTTCTCCAACAGGGGAGATCCTCTTGCCACACTGCAGATAAATTTCTTGGGTGTTGAAAATAATCTGGTCTCAATATAGCTGTATTTGAGGGATGAGGAAATAGCTCCTCCCAGGCATAGAATGTATTTATATTTCTTTGTGTCATCCTCACCATCTTACATCAATATTTTATTGTTTTCAAAATACAGGTCTTTCATCTTCTGGTTAAGTTTATTCCTAGGTATTTTATTTTCTTTGATACAATTATCAATTGGCTTATTTCTTTAATTTTTCTTTCTTCTCTCTCATTATTAGTGTATAGAAATGCAACAGATTTCTGTATATTTATTTTATATCCAGCAATATTACTAAATTCAATTATCAGTTATTATAGTCTCTAGTGGAGCATTTATAGTTTTCTGTATATAGTATCATGTCTTCTGCAAATAGTGCACATTTTACTTCTTTCTTACCAATTTAGATGGTTTTTATTTCATTTTCTTGTCTGATTTCTGTGGCTAAGAATTCCAGTAGTATGTTGAATAAAAGTGATGAGTGGACATCATATCTGTTCCTGATTTTAGAAAAAGAGGCTCTCAGTTTAGCTGTTAGCTATTTTTGATATATGGCCTCGATTATATTGAGGTATGGTTGAGGTATGTTTCCTCTAAACCTACTTTGTTGGGAGTTTTTTTTTAATCATGTACATGTTATACTTTGTCAAATTCTTTTTCTGTATCTATTGAAATGATCACATGTCTTTTATCCTTTCTCTTATTAATGTGATGTATCATGTTGATTGATTTGCAAAGATTGGATCACCCTTGCATCCTTGGAATTTATGTCACTTAATGGTGTTGAATAATTTTTTAATCAGGGTGCCTAGGTGATTTGGTCAGTTAAGCATCCAACTCTTGATTTCAGTTCAGGTCGTGATCTCATGTTTTGTGGTATTGAACCCCACATTGCTCTCCTCACTGACAGCATAGAGCCTGCTTGGGATTCTATCTCCTTCTCTCCCTGCACCTCCTCCTCTCTCTCTCTGTCATTCTAATATATATATATATATATAGTTATAGTTATATAGTTATATAGTTATATATATTATATATATAAGTATGTATATATAATGCATTTTTGCATTTTTATATATATAGTATATATATATATACTTATATATGTATAAGTATATATATATACTTATAGTTATATATATATAACTATATATATATAGTTATATTTATAAAGTTATATAGTTATATATAGTTATATACATATAATGCATTTTTGCATTTTTTGCTAATATTTTGTTGAATTTTGCATCTAAGTTCATCAGGAATATTGGCAAGTAGTTTTCTTTTTTTATATAATGTTATCTGGTTTTGTTATCAGGGTGATGTTGACCTCAGAAAATTAATTTGGAAGCTTTCTTTTCTATTCTATTTTTTGGAAAAGTTTGAGAGTAGGTATTAACTCTTCTATAAATTTTTGCTTAAGTTCCCCTGCAACATCATCTGGTTTTATACTTTTGTTTGTTCAGAGGTTTTCTTTCTTTCTCTCTTCATTTCTTTCTTTCTTTCTTTCTTTCTTTCTCTCTCTCTCTCTGTCTCTCTTTTTCTTTCATTATTGATTCAATTAATTGCTGGCAACTTGTTTATTCAAAATTTTTATTTATTCCACATTCAGCTTTGGAAATTATATGATCCTAGAAATTTATCCATTTCTTCTAGGTTGTTAAATTTGTTGATATATAATTTTTCATTATATTCTCTTATAATCCTTTGTATTTCTGTGGTGTTGGTTGTTAATTCTCCTCTGCCACTGCTTTTTATGTTTTTGTAATTCTAGTATAGTTAACTTACAGTGTTATAGTAGATTCAGGTGTACAATACAATGATTCAAACTTTCTACACATTATTCAGTGCTCATTTTGATAGGTGTACTCTTTAATACCCATCACCTATTTAAAACATTTAACATTTAACATGTATTTCCCATCCACGTTCCTCTGGTAACCATCAATTTACTCTCTATAGTTAAGATTTTGTTTCTTAGTTTGTTCCTCTATATTTTTTTTTCTTTGCTCATTTGTTTTGTTTCTTAAATGTCACATATAAGTGAAACAATATGGTATTTTTCTTTCACTGACTGGCTTATTTTGCTTAGCAACTGCAAATGGCAAGATTTCATTCTTTTTTATAGATAAATAATAATAATATTAATATATAAACCTCATACCTTCTCTATGCATTCATCAAACAATGGGCATTTGCATAATTTGGCTATTATAAATGATGCTACAATTAACATGGGGTCCATGTATCACTTTGAATTAGTGTTTTTGCATTTTTTGGTTAAATGCCCATTAGTGTGATTACTGGATGGTAGGGAAGATATATTTTCAATTATTTGAGGACACCCCATACTGTTGCCACAGTTAGTGCAAAAGTTTGCATTCTCATCAAAAGTACAAGAGAGTTCCTTTAATCCACATCTTTGATAAAACTTGTTTTTCCTTGTGTTTTTGATTTTAGCAATTCTGAAAGGTGTGAAATAATATCTGATTGTAGATTCTTATGCTTTTTTTCCTTCAAGTTTTTATTTAAATTCTACTTAGTTAACATATAGTGCAGCATTGGTTTCAGGAATATACTTTTGTGTTTTACCACTTACATATAACACCTGGTGCTCAACACAAAGTGCCCTCCTTAACACCCACCATCCATTTAGACCACCCCCCACCATGTCCCCTCCAGCAACCCTCAGTTTCTTGTCTATAGTTAATAGTGTTATGGATTGCCTCTCTCTCTTTTTTCCTACCTTCCCTTATGTGCATCAGTTTTGTTTCTTAAATTCCACATATAAGTGAAATAATATGGTATTTGTAAAAAATATATATATATATTTATATATATTTATATGTTTTTATCTTTATAATGTTTATATCTATATCATCTATATCTATATCTATATCTATATCTATATCTATATCTATATCATCTATGTCTATATACACCACATCTTCTATATCAACTCATCAGTCAATGGACATATGGGCTCTTTCCATAATTTTACTTTTGTTGCTAACACTGCTAAAACATTTCGGGTATGTGTGCCCCTTCAAATTAGTATTTTAGTGTCTTTTGGGCAAATGCTTAATAGTGCAATTGCTGGGTCATAGGGTAGCTTTATTTTAACTTTTGGAGGAACCTCCATACTATTCTTCAGATTGACTGCACGAGTTTGCATCCCCACCAACAGTGTAAGAGGGTTCCTCTTTGTCTGCATCCTCACCAACATCTGTTATCTCCTGTATTGTTAATATTAGTCATTATGACAGGATAAGAGCCATAGGACCCTCTCAATAGATGTAGAAGGCATTTAACAAAGTACAGCATTCATTCTTAATAAAAACCCTCAACAATGTAGGGATACAGGGAACATAACTCAACATCATGAAGGCTATATTCCAAAGACCCACAGATAATATCATCCTTAGTGGAAAAAAATGAGAGCTTTTCTTCTATGGCCAATAAGAAGACAGGGATGGCCCCTGTCACCATTCTTACTTAATATAATACTGGAAGTCCTAGCTTCAGCAATCAGACAACAAAAAGAAATAAAAGGCATCCAAATTGGCAAGGAAGAAGTTAAACTTTCACTATTTGTGGACAACATGATTATGTAGAAAACTTGAAAGACTCCAGTAAAAAATAAATTGCTAGAACTGATACACAAATTCAGTAACATGGCAAAATACAAAATCAATATACAGAAATTTGTTGCATTTCTATACACCAATAATGAAGCAGCAGAAAGAGATATCAGGAATCAATCTCATTTACAAGTGTACCAAAGACAATAAGATATCTAGGCATAAAGGTAGCCAAAGAGGTGAAAGACCTGTACTCTGAAAACTATAGAACACGTATGAAAGAAATTAAAGAGGAAACAAAGAAATGGAAAAGCATCCCATGCTCATGGATTGGTAAAACCAATATGGTTAAAGTGTTCATATTACCCAAAGCAATTTACACATTTAATGCAATCCGTATCAAAATACCACTAGCATTTTTCACAGAGCTAGAACAAACAACACTAAAATGTGTATGGAATCACAAAGGCCACAAACAGCCAAAGCAATTGTGAAAAAGAAAAACAATGTTGGAGACATCACAGTTCTGGACTTCAAACTATATTACAAAGTTGCAGTCATCATCACAGTAAGATTCTGGCACAAAAGCAGACACATAGATCAAAGAAACAGAATAGAAAACTTAGAAATGGATTCACAACCATATGATCAACTAATCTTTGGCAAAGTAGTTTTTTTTAATTATTTAAATTCCAGGTAGTTAACATATAGTGTAATATTAGTTTCTGGTGTACAATTTAGTGATTCAACATTTACATACAACACACAATGCCCATCACAAGCACAAGTTCATTCCTTAATTCCCATCACCTATTTCACCCATAATCCCACCCACCTCCCCTCTGGTAACAATAAGTTTGTTCCCTATGACAAGAGTCTGTTTCTTGGTTTACCTCTCTTTCTCTTTGGACCCCTATGCTTGTTTTATCTGTTACTTAATTTCCACATATGGATGAAGCTATATGTCATTTGTCTTTGTCTCACTTATTTCACTTCGCATAATACTCTCTAGCTCTATCCACATTGTTGCAAATGGCAGAATTTGATTCTTTTTTTTTATGGCTGAGTAATAACTCATATATATACCACATCTTCTTTATCCATTCATCTGTTGATGGACATGTGAGCTCTTTCCTTAACTTGGCTGTTGTTGATAATGATGCTATAAACATTGGAGTGCCTGTATTCCCTTGAAGTAGTGTGTTTGTATTTATATTCTCTGGGTAATTAACTACTAGTGCAATTGCTAGATCATAGGGTAGTTCTATTTTTAACTTTTTGAGGAAACTCCATACTGTTTTCCAGAGTGGCTCCATCAGTTTGCATTCCCATCAACAAGACAAGAGGGTTCCCTTTTCTCCACATCTTCACCAATACCTGATGTTTATTTTGTTGTTGATTTTAGCCATTATGACAGGCGTGAGGTGATATTTCGTTGTAGATTTGATGTGCATTTCTCTGATAATGAGTGATGTTGAGCATCTTTTCATGTGCCTGTTGGCCATTTGAAAATCTTTCGAAAAATGTCTATTTATATTGTCTTCCCGTTTTTAATTGCATTATTTGGTTTTTGTATGTTGAGTTTTATAAGTTCTTTATATATTTTGGATACTATCCCTTTATCAGATCTGTCATTTACAAATATCTTCTCCAATTCAACAGGCTGACCTTTAGTTTTGCTGATTGTTTGCTTTGCTCTGAAGAAGATTTTTATTTTGATGAAGTCCCAATATGTTATGTTTGCTTTTGTTTCCCGTTCCTCAGAAGGCATGTCTAGAAAGAAGTTTCTACAGCCCATGTCAAAATGGTTACTGCCTGTGTTATTCTCAATAAAATAATAGGAAACCTAATTCAACAATCCATTAGAAAATCATTCCCCACAATCAATTGGGATTGATTCCAGAGTTGCAAGGGTGGTTCAGTATTAACAAACCAATCTTCTTGGTACACAGCATTATAAAAGAAATACAAGAACTCTATGATCATTTCAATAGATGCAGAAATCATTGAGCAAAGTACAACACCCATTCATGATAAGAAAAAAAAAAACTCAACAAAGTAGGTTTAGAGGGAACTTACCTCAGCATCATAAAGGCTATTTCTGAAAAACAAACATATAATATTGTCCTCAATGGGGAATAACTGAGAGCTTTTCATCTATGGTCAGGAATAAGACAGGAATGTCCACTCACAACTGTTATTTAACATTGTACTGGACGTCCTAGCCATAGCAACCAAACAACAAAAATAAATAAAATGTATCCAAATCAGCAAAGAAGGAAAACTTTCATTATTTGCAGATGACATGATACTCTATGTAGAAAACCTGAAAGAACCCAACAAAAAGTTGCTAGAACTGAAATTCTTTTCTCTTCTGCCCTCCACCTTTCTGATATTTGCTATCATATTTTACATCCTTTTATTTTGTTCTTTTCTTGACTGATTTATTTTACAGATATACTTAATTTGCTTTGCTTTTGTGCTTCTTATTTTTTTTTACTTTTTAAAAATTTTTAATGTTTCTTTATTTTTTGAGAGAAAGACACACAGCATGTGAGTGGGGGAGGGGCAGAGAGCGAGGGAGACACAGAATCCAAAGCAGGATCCAGGCTCCAGGCTCCACACTGTCAGTACAGAGCCAGAAGTGGGGCCCGAACTCATGAACCACAAGATCATGACCTGAGCCGACGTCAGTCATTTAACCGACCGAGCCACCCAGGCGCCCCTATTTTTCTTACTCTTACTTGTGGTTTTTCTTTCCAACTCACACAGTCCCCATTCACATTTCTTGCAAGGCTGGTTTGGTGGTCATGAACTTCTTTAAAATTTTGTTTGTCTGGGAAACTCTTTAACCTTCCTTCTATTCTGAATGATAGCCTTGGTAGAGTATTCTTGGCTGAGGAGATTTCCATTTTAGCACTTTAAATATATCATGCCATTCCCTTCTGGCCTGCAAAATTTCTGTTGAAAATTAAGCTGATAGCCTTATGGGCTTTCCTTTGTATATAACTGTTTTCTTGCAACCTTTAAAATTCTTTATCACTTTTTTTTTTGTTTGTTTTTTTAAATTGCTATGTGTCTTGGTGTGGACTTCCTGGGATTTAATTTGTTGGTGGATCCCTGTACCTCCTGAATCTCGATCTCTGTTCCCCTCATCAGATGTTGAAGTTTTCAGCTATTATTTCTTAAAATATCTTTTCTGCCTCCTCCTTTTTTCTCTTCTCTTTCTGAGATCCCTATAATGCGAATATTATTACATTTAATGGACTACCTTAATTCTCTAAGTAAATTCTCATTATGCAGTATTTGTCTCTCACCTGTTCAGCTTGACTGCTTTCCAGTAGTCTCCCCTTTGGGTCAGTGATATGTTCCTCTTTCTGTACCCTATTATTTATCCATCTATTGTATTTTTAATTTCATTTTTTGAGTTCTTAACCTGTAATATGTTATTTTTTCCCTGATGTTCTCAGCCCTTTTCTGAAATCTTGTGAGTATATTTGTGATCATTACTTTAAATTCCCTATCAGGCATATCATGCATTTCTATTCTGCTGTGATTTTGTCCTGTTCTTTAATTTGGGTCATATTTCTCTCTCTCCTCATTTTTTGCACCTCTCTGTGTTTCTCTGTGTTAGGAATGTCAGCTACGTCTCCTGCTCTTGAAAGTAGTGGCTTTATGAATAAAAGGTCCCTACTGCCTGCAGTGCAATATCCCCTGCTCACCAGAACCTATTATGTCGGGGAAGTCTCCTATGTGTGTTGCTTGCATCCTATTGTGTGAGTCACCTTTCCTTTCAGTCCAGATAACTGCACTGATGCTGCCTGGTGAGGTCAGTGCTTACTTTCTGTGAGGTTAGTGAGATTCAGGCAGGCTGGCTCTGAGGGGTTATGAATTCTGAATGGCTTCAGGGCAGGGTGATGTTATTAGCAAAATTTGCACTGAGCCACTAGTCCTAGGGTGGATCTCCCACAGCCTGATGGCTGCCAGGTGTACAGCATGTGGTGGTGGTGTTGACATTTCAGAAGTGTATGTCATCTATTTGTGCAGTGGTTAGGCAGGGCACACATGCAGCATTACTAAAATTGGTGCTGAGCTACCAGTTCTAGGCCAAATACCCCAAGGCTTGGCAGTGACCAATGGCACAGGACATCTTTGAACATGGTGGCTGTGTGTGGAGTGTGGCAGCTGGGCACACATGGTGTCTGTGTGCATGGCAGCTGGTCATGGAGCATGTCAGTGGCAGGGGCTCAAGACATCTGTGTGCAGGGTGGCTGGGTAGGGCATGTACAGAGTTAGTAAAATTAAACCCAACCATTAGTCCTATGCTGGATCCTCTGAAGCCTTGTACCTGCCATGGGTTTAGTATGAGGAGGCCACACCTACATGGGGCATACTTGGAGTTAACAAAACTTGCACTTAACCCAGGGCCTAGGCCAGCAAGCTTGGGCTGGGAGAGTCCTCTGGAGAACTCATGGGTGGCGCCCAGTGCTAGAAGGCTAGGTAGTAAGTGTCTGTGCAGAGCTGCCTCCCACAGGTGGCTCTGTGTTTACTCTGTGGGTAGGGGAGGAAAATGCTGACTGTCAGCTCCTTTGTTTCCAGGAAAGTCCCCCAACATGCTCCAAGATCTACAAACAGATCTCCTTCCTTTTGTGTAAACTCGCTTCTATGTTGCCTCTCCTTGGGCTGTCATTTTAAGAGAGGCAACCCTGCTATTGCTTGCCCTTCTGGGTTGCCCAGTGCTGAACCAGCTGACTTTTAAAGCACCAGGCACCTCATCCCATTGGTTATACAAACCCATGGAATTATGCCCCTCTGGGTTTCAAGGGCACATATTATGGGGATTCATTTTTCACAGGTGGACTCCCTGGTACTTTCCCGTCTTTGCACCCACAGCTCCCTCCTGTGGGGAGCTTGTGACTAGTGTTTCTGTCCTTCCTAACTTTTATGATATGACTTCTCTACATTTACTTGTGGCCTGTGTACTTCCAGTCTTTGGATTGCTGTCTGGCTTATTTACTTGGATGTAAGTGATATCTAGTTGTAAGCATAGGACGAGGTGAGCTTAGGGTCCCCTTATTCCACCATATTCTCAAGTCTCCTCCATTTCAACTTTTTTTTTTTTTTTTTTTTTTTTTTTTTTACTATCACTGATGGTCTTTCCTTTTCACTACATGAGTCCCCTTTAACATTTCATACAGGGCTTGTTTATTGTTCATGAACTCCCTTGCTTTTACTTGTCTGATAAACTCTTTATCTCTCCTTATATTCTGAGAGGTAGCCTTGTTGGATAGAATATTTTTGGCTGCAGATGTTTTTCCTTTCAGCACTTTGACTATATCGTGCCACTCTATTCCAGACTGCAATATTTGTGCAGAAAAATCAGCTGATGGGGTTTCCTTTGTATGTAAATGTATTTTTTCTCTTGCTGATTTTTTTTCATTACTTTTTGCCATTTTAATTACTATGTATCTTTATTGGTGTGGACCTCCTTGGGTTGAATTTGTTGGACGATGTCTGTGCCTCCTGGATCTAAATATGTTTCCTTTCCCAGATTAAGAAAGTTTTCAGCTATTATTTCTTCAAATAAAATTTCTGCCTGTTTTCCTCTCTGTTCCTTTTTTGGGATTTCTATAATGTAAACATTATTATGCTTGATGGAGTCACTGGGTTCCTTAAGTCTGTTCTCTTTGTAAAATTCTTTTTTCTCTCATTTACTGAACTTGATCAATTTCCATTACTCTGTCTTCCAGGTCATTAATTTGTTTCTGTGCTTCATCTAGCCTGCTCTTTACTCCATCAGGTTTATTTTTAATTTCATTTATTGTGTTCTTCATTTCCGATTGGTTCTTTTTTTATCTCTTTCTAAAGGGTCTCACTGATGTCCTCCAATTTTTTCTCAAGTATGGTGAGTATCTTTATGACCATTACTTTAAATTCTTTATCAGGCATATTACTTATATCCATTTCACTTAGCTCTCTTGCTGTGGTTTTTGTCATGTTCTTTTGTTAGGGACATATTCTTCTTATCATTTTGTCTAACTCTCTATGTCTGTTTCTGTGGGTTAGGAAAGTCAACTACATCTCTTGCTGTTGAAGGTAATGATTTTAGGAAGAAGAGGTCCTATAGTGCCCTGCAGGGCACTGTCCCTCTTTCCCCAGGACCTAGTGCTTCAGAAAGCATCTCCTACATGTGTTGTGTATGTCTTGCTGTTGATTCCTGACTGCTTTTTTTCTTTGGTTTATTTATCTGTTTGGGGCAGCGTTTGGTACATGGATGGGTGGGGCACATTTTAACAAGGTGTGTGCTGTTTCTTTCTGAAGTATTACCTGTCAGTGCCACTGCCACTGATGTCATAGGAGCTGAGGTCCCACAAAATGCTGAGGTTGGGAGATGAAGTGTTGATTGAGTTTCTGCTGGTCTTCTGGCAGCAGGTGCCTACAGTGCTGGGATTGAGGCAAGCATGACTGAGAAGCGTAGATCCACTGAATGGCGGGGGTTCAGGCCTTGATTTATGCAATTTAGATAGGGAGCATCCATGTGTGCTGGTTTCCACAGATGGCCAGATGTTTATACTGGGGTCAAGGGAGATAAATGCCACAAGCTTGCCGCTTTGTTTCTGGGGGAGTCTCCCCATCATCCCTGCCTCCCTGGGCCACGCTCTGAGGTGAATAAATAAGTATCCCTCCCATCTGTCCCTGGTATTTTTGAAACTGCTGCTTCCACATTGCATCTCCACTGGCTGTCTTGCAGTCTCTTTAAGTGCAGGGACTTAACTTCCTAATGCCCTCCAGGCCTTCTGAGAACAGAGTTCACCAATTTTTAAAATTCCAGGCTTTAATCCCACTGGTTGGAATAACTCATGAGATTCAACCCCTATTGTTTTCAAAACAAGGTGTTATGGGGATTCATTTTCCTTCTTCAGACTCCCCAGTGTGCTAGGCTGTTTTTTGCTCTTCTGTGCTACACTTACTCCCTCCACACTGTGGACACCCATGGTCTGTTTCACAACCAAACCGTGTCTCCACCCTTCCTTTCTTCTTTGATGTGGTGTCTTCTTTATCTTTAGTTGTGGTTTGTTCTGCCAGTCTTTGGATTGTTTTCTGGGTTATTTATGCCAATGTGAGTGTTATCTAGTTGTATGCTTGGGGGAGGCAAGCTTTTTCCTAGCCATAAAATCTCTCTTTGTCATTTCCGATGTAATTTGTTGAGTCCTATCTTTCTTTTGTTAAGTCTGGCCAAAATTTTATCAATTTTGTCAATCTTTTCAAAGGATTAGCTCTTGTTTTCATAGATCTGTTACATTGTTGTTGTTGTTGTTGTTGTTGTTGTTGTTGTTTTAGTCTCTATTTCATTTGTTTCTATTCTAATCTCTATTATTCCCTTCCTTCTTTTGGTTTGGGGCTTTGTTTGTTATTCGTTTCCTAGCTCCTTTAGGTGTAATGTTAAGTTGTTGAGAATTTTTTTTCTTCTCGAGGAACACCTGTAATGCTATAGTTTATTCTCTTAGAACAGGTTTTGCTGAATCCTAAGATTTTGGGCCATTGTGTTTCCATTTTCATTTGTCTCCATGTATTTTTTATTACCTCTTTGATTTCTTGGTTGTTTAATTCATTGTTTAGTAGCATGTATTGTGTTCTTTGCAGATTTATTTCTTGCAGCTGATTTCTAGTTTTATACCATTGTTACTAGCTAGGATCCATGATATAGTTTCAATTTTTTTAATTTGTTGAGACGTTTTGTGACCAAACATGTGATCTGATCTGAAGAACGTTTCATATGCACTTGAACAGAAAGTGTATTTTTCTGTCTTAGGATAGAATGTTCTGAATATATCTGTTAGATCCATCTGGTCCAATGTGTCACTCAAAGCCACTGTTTTATTGTTGATTTTCTGTCTTGATGTTCTATCCATTGATGTTAGGTGGGTGTTAAAGTCATCTACTATTATTCTATTACTATCAATTTTTTCCTTTATGTCTGTTAACAGTGCCTTTATGTATTTGTGTGCTCCTATGTTGGCTACATACATATTTACAATTATTATATTTTCTTGTTGGATTGCTCCCTTTATTATTACATAGTGTCATTTGTCTTTTTTTAGATGTTAGATATTTTTATTATTACTTCCCATTCCCAAGGGAATAACTGAAAAAGGTATAGAGGTAGTCCATGTGGTGCTAAAGGATATTAGGATGCATTTTATTTTTATTTTTTTTAATGTTTCAAGTTTTTATTTAAATTCTAGTGAGTTAACATATAGTGTAATGTTGGTTTCAGGAGTAATTCAGTGATTCATTATTTACATATAATACCCAGGGCTCATCACAAGTGCCCTCTTTAATACCCATCACCCATTATCCCATCCCCCACCCATCTCCCCTCCAGTATCTCTGTTTGTTCCCTACAGTTAATAGTCTCCCCACTCTCTTTCTTTTTTCTTACTTCCCCTATTGTGTCCTTATTTGTCTCTTGTTACAGTCTTTTTTATAGTCTATTTTTTTCTTATGTAAGTATTGCTACTCTATTTCTCTCACTTCCATTTACATAACGTTTTTCCATTCTTTCACGTTCAATCTGCATGTGTCTTTAGGTATGAAATGAATCTCTTATAGGCACCATATAGATGGATCTTACATTTTTATCCAGTCAGCCACACTATGTCTTTTGATTGGAGTATTTTGTCCATTCATATTCAAAATAATTATTGATAGGTGTGTTCCTATTGCAATTTAGTTACTTGTTTTATCATTGTTTTTTTTGTAGTTTATTTCTGTTTCTTTTTTCCCTTTATCTCTTCCTTTCTGGTTTAGTGGGTTTTTTAGTGATATTTTTGGATTATTTTCTCTTTGTTTTTTGCACGTCATTACATATTTTTGATTTGTGTGTATCGTTAGGTTTATATGTAACATACTATGCAAGGTTTATATATAACATACAATGCATATAACATTCTATATTACTATGATGGTCAGTTAAGTTTGAACATACTGTAAAAGCACTCAATTTTTACTCCTTTTCCCTTTTTTATGTATACAATGTCAGACTTTATATATTTTTATTTTGTGAGTGCCTTGACTAATTTTTATAGATGTAATTGATTTTACTGCTTTTGTGCTTTAACCTTTTGTACTGGTTTTATAAGTGCTTAATATACTACTTTTATTATGTTGGCATGTACCCTTGAAATTTTTTTTCATTTACTGGCTTTTTTGTTCCATTCAAAGAATTCTGTTTAACATTTATTGTAGGTCTAGTTTATTAATAATGAATTCTTTCAACTTTAGTTTGTATGACACACCATTTTTCTGTCCCTCAATTCTGAATTATCGCCTTACTGGGTAGAGTATTGTTGGTTACAGGGATTTTTTCTTTTCTTTCAGTACTTCGACAATATCATGCCACCCCTTCTGACATGCAAACTTTTTGCTGAAACTTAGATAATAACCTTATGGGGTTTCCCTTGTATGTAACTGTTTTCTTTTCTCTTGCTGCTTTTAAAATTCGCTTTATCACTACTTTCTGTCATTTTATTATATGTCTCCTTGTAGTCACACTTAGGTTGATTTTGGGGGGGGGGTCTGTGCTTTCTTCTTTTTTTTATTTTTATTTATTTTTTTTTATTTATATATGAAATTTATTGTCAAATTGGTTTCCATACAACACCCAGTGCTCATGCCAAAAGGTGCCCTCCTCAATACCCATCACCCACCCTCTCCTCCCTCCCACCCCCCATCAACCCTCAGTTTGCTCTAGTTCTCAACAGTCTCTTATGCTTTGGCTCTCTCCCACTCTAACCTCTTTTTTTTTTTTTTTTTCCTTCCCCTCCCCCATGGGTTCCTGTTGAGTTTCTCAGGATCCACATAAGAGTGAAACCATATGGTATCTGTCTTTCTCGGTATGGCTTATTTCACTTAGCATCACACTCTCCAGTTCCAT
The DNA here is from genome assembly GCF_014898765.1 of Herpailurus yagouaroundi. Lineage (NCBI taxonomy): Eukaryota > Metazoa > Chordata > Mammalia > Carnivora > Felidae > Herpailurus > Herpailurus yagouaroundi. Next base: position 35,695 of record NW_024419925.1, read on the forward strand.
CCACGTTGCTACAAAAGGCCATATTTCATTTTTTCTCATTGCCACGTAGTATTCCATAGTGTATATAAACCACAATTTCTTTATCCATTCATCAGTTGATGGACATTTAGGCTCTTTCCATAATTTGGCTATTGTTGAGAGTGCTGCTATGAACATTGGGGTACAAGTGCCCCTATGCATCAGTACTCCTGTGTCCCCTGGATAAATTCCTAGCAGTGCTATTGCCGGGTCATAGGGTAGGTCTATTTTTAATTTTCTGAGGAACCTCTGCTTTCCAGAGCGGCTGCACCAATTTGCATTCCCACCAACAGTGCAAGAGGGTTCCCGTTTCTCCACATCCTCTCCTGCATCTATAGTCTCCTGATTTGTTCATTTTGGCCACTCTGACTGGCA
>NW_024419925.1:36187-59614 GCF_014898765.1 Herpailurus yagouaroundi
TTTCCAGAGCGGCTGCACCAATTTGCATTCCCACCAACAGTGCAAGAGGGTTCCCGTTTCTCCACATCCTCTCCAGCATCTATAGTCTCCTGATTTGTTCATTTTGGCCACTCTGACTGGCGTGAGGTGATATCTGAGTGTGGTTTTGATTTGTATTTCCCTGATAAGGAGCGACGCTGAACATCTTTTCATGTGCCTGTTGGCCATCCGGATGTCTTCTTTAGAGAAGTGTCTATTCATGTTTTCTGCCCATTTCTTCACTGGGTTATTTGCTTTTCGGGTGTGGAGTTTGGTGAGCTCTTTATAGATTTTGGATACTAGCCCTTTGTCTGATATGTCATTTGCAAATATCTTTTCCCATTCCGTTGGTTGCCTTTTAGTTTTGTTGGTTGTTTCCTTTGCTGTGCAGAAGCTTTTTATCTTCATAAGGTCCCAGTAATTCACTTTTGCTTTTAATTCCCTTGCCTTTGGGGATGTGTCGAGTAAGAGATTGCTACGGCTGAGGTCAGAGAGGTCTTTTCCTGCTTTCTCCTCTAAGGTTTGGATGGTTTCCTGTCTCACATTCAGGTCCTTGATCCATTTTGAGTTGATTTTTGTGAATGGTGTGAGAAAGTCGTCTAGTTTCAACCTTCTGCATGTTGCTGTCCAGTTCTCCCAGCACCATTTGTTAAAGAGACTGTCTTTTTTCCATTGGATGTTCTTTCCTGCTTTGTCAAAGATGAGTTGGCCATACGTTTGTGGGTCTAGTTCTGGGGTTTCTATTCTATTCCAGTGGTCTATGTGTCTGCTTTTGTGCCAATACCATGCTGTCTTGATGATGACAGCTTTGTAGTAGAGGCTAAAGTCTGGGATTGTGATGCCTCCTGCTTTGGTCTTCTTCTTCAAAATTACTTTGGCTATTCGGGGCCTTTTGTGGTTCCATAGGAATTTTAGGATTGCTTGTTCTAGTTTCGATAAGAACGCTGGTATAATTTTGATTGGGATTGCATTGAATGTGTAGATAGCTTTGGGTAGTATTGACATTTTGACAATATTTATTCTTCCAATCCATGAGCAGGGAATGTCTTTCCATTTCTTTAAATCTTCTTCAATTACCTTCATAAGCTTTCTATAGTTTTCAGCATACAGATCCTTTACATCTTTGGTTAGATTGATTCCTAGGTATTTTATGCTTCTTGGTGCAATTGTGAATGGGATAAGCTTCCTTTTTTGTCTTTCTGTTGCTTCATTGTTAGTGTATAAGAATGCAACTGATTTCTGTACATTGATTTTGTATCCTGCAACTTTGCTGAATTCATGTATCAGCTCTAGCAGACTTTTGGTGGAGTCTGTCGGATTTTCCATGTATAATATCATGTCATCTGCAAAAAGCGAAAGCTTGACTTCATCTTTGCCAATTTTGATGCCTTTGATTTCCTTTTGTTGTCTGATTGCTGATGCTAGAACTTCCAGCACTATGTTAACAACAGCGGTGAGAGTGGGCATCCCTGTCGTGTTCCTGATCTCAGGGAAAAAGCTCTCAGTTTTTCCCCGTTGAGGATGATGTTAGCTGTGGGCTTTTCATAAATAGCTTTTATGATCTTTAAGTATGTTCCTTCTATCCCGACTTTCTCAAGGGTTTTTATTAAGAAAGGGTGCTGGATTTTGTCAAAGGCCTTTTCTGCATCGATTGACAGGATCATATGGTTTTTCTCTTTTTTTTTGTTAATGTGATGTATCACGTTGATTGATTTGCGAATGTTGAACCAGCCCTGCATCCCAGGAATGAATCCCACTTGATCATGGTGAATAATTCTTTTTATATGCCGTTGAATTCGATTTGCTAGTATCTTATTGAGAATTTTTGCATCCATATTCATCAGGGATATTGGCCTGTAGTTCTCTTTTTTTACTGGGTCTCTGTCTGGTTTAGGAATCAAAGTCATACTGGCTTCATAGAATGAGTCTGGAAGTTTTCCTTCCCTTTCTATTTCTTGGAAGAGCTTGAGAAGGATAGGTATTATCTCTGCTTTAAACGTCTGGTAGAACTCCCCTGGGAAGCCATCTGGTCCTGGACTCTTATTTGTTGGGAGATTTTTGATAACCGATTCGATTTCGTCGCTGGTGATGGGTCTGTTCAAGCTTTCTATTTCCTCCTGATTGAGTTTTGGAAGAGTGTGGGTGTTCAGGAATTTGTCCATTTCTTCCAGGTTGTCCAATTTGTTGGCATATAATTTTTCATAGTATTCCCTGATAATTGTTTGTATCTCTGAGGGATTGGTTGTAATAATTCCATTTTCATTCATGATTTTATCTATTTGGGTCATCTCCCGTTTCTTTTTGAGAAGCCTGGCTAGAGGTTTGTCAATTTTGTTTATTTTTTCAAAAAACCAACTCTTGGTTTCGTTGATCTGCTCTACAGTTTTTTTAGATTCTATATTGTTTATTTCTGCTCTGATCTTTATTATTTCTCTTCTTCTGCTGGGTTTAGGCTGCCTTTGCTGTTCTGCTTCTAGTTCCTTTAGGTGTGCTGTTAGATTTTGTATTTGGGATTTTTCTTGTTTCTTGAGATAGGCCTGGATTGCAATGTATTTTCCTCTCAGGACTGCCTTCGCTGCGTCCCAAAGCGTTTGGATTGTTGTATTTTCATTTTCGTTTGTTTCCATATATTTTTTAATTTCTTCTCGAATTGCCTGGTTGACCCACTCATTCGTTAGTAGGGTGTTCTTTAACCTCCATGCTTTTGGAGGTTTTCCAGACTTTTTTCTGTGGTTGATTTCAAGCTTCATAGCCTTGTGGTCTGAAAGTATGCATGGTATGATTTCAATTCTTGTAAACTTATGAAGGGCTGTTTTGTGACCCAGTATATGATCTATCTTGGAGAATGTTCCATGTGCACTCGAGAAGAAAGTATATTCTGTTGCTTTGGGATGCAGAGTTCTAAATAGATCTGTCAAGTCCATCTGATCCAATGTCTCATTCAGGGCCCTTGTTTCTTTATTGACCGTGTGTCTAGATGATCTATCCATTTCTGTAAGTGGGGTGTTAAAGTCCCCTGCAATGACCACATTCTTATCAATAAGTTGCTTATGTTTATGAGTAATTGTTTTATATATTTGGGTGCTCCGGTATTCGGTGCATAGACATTTATAATTGTTAGCTCTTCCTGATGGATAGACCCTGTCACTATTATATAATGTCCTTCTTCATCTCTTGTTACAGCCTTGAATTTAAAGTCTAGTTTGTCGGATATAAGTATGGCTACTCCAGCTTTCTTTTGGCTTCCAGTAGCATGATAAATAGTTCTCCATCCCCTCACTCTCAATCTAAAGGTGTCCTCAGGTCTAAAATGAGTCTCTTGTAGACAGCAAATAGATGGGTCTTGTTTTTTTATCCATTCTGATACCCTATATCTTTTGGTTGGCGCATTTAATCCATTTACATTCAGTGTTATTCTAGAAAGATATGGGTGTAGAGTCATTGTGATGTCTGTATGTTTTATGCTTGTAGTGATGTCTCTGGTACTCTGTCTCACAGGGTCCCCCTTAGGATCTCTTGTAGGGCTGGTTTAGTGGTGACAAATTTCTTCAGTTTTTGTTTGTTTGGGAAGACCTTTATCTCTCGTTCTATTCTAAATGACAGACTTGCTGGATAAAGGATTCTCGGCTGCATATTTTTTCTGTCTAGCACACTGAAAATCTCATGCCAACTCTTTCTGGCCTGCCAACTTTCAAAAGAGAGATCAGTCACGAGTCTTATAGGTCTCCCTTTATATGTGAGGGCACGTTTACCCCTTGCTGCTTTCAGAATTTTCTCTTTATCCTTGTATTTTGCCAGTTGCACTATGATATGTTGTGCAGAAGATCGAATCAAGTTACGTCTGAAGGGTGTTCTCTGTGCCTCTTGGATTTCAATGCCTTTTTCCTTCCCCAGTTCAGGGAAGTTCTCAGCTATGATTTCTTCAAGTACCCCTTCAGCACCTTTCCCTCTCTCTTCCTTCTCTGGGATACCAATTATGCGTATATTATTTCTTTTGAGTGTATCACTTAGTTCTCTAATTTTCCCCTCATACTCCTGGATTTTTTTATCTCTCTTTTTCTCAGCTTCCTCTTTTTCCATAACTTTATCTTCTAGTTCACCTATTCCCTCCTCCGCCTCTTCAATCCGAGCTGTGGTGGTTTCCATTTTGTTATGCATTTCATTTAAAGCATTTTTCAGCTCCTTGTGACTGTTCCTTAGTCCCTTGATCTCTGTAGCAAGAGATTCTCTGCTGTCAGCTATACTGTTTTCAAGCCCAGCGATTAATTTTATGACTATTATTCTAAATTCACTTTCTGTTATATTATTTAAATCCTTTTTGATCAGCTCATTAGCTGTTGTTATTTCCTGGAGATTCTTCTGAGGGGAATTCTTCCGCTTGGTCATTTTGGATAGTCCTTGGCGTGGTGAGGACCTGCAGGGCACTTCCCCTGTGATGTGCTGTGGTGTATAACTGGAGTTGGTGGGCGGAGCCGCTGTCAGACCTGATGTCTGCCCCCAGCCCACCTCTGGGGCCACAGTCAGACTGGTGTGTGCCTTCCCTTCCCCTCTCCTAGGGGCGGGATTCACTGTGGGGTGGCATGCCCTGTCTGGGCTACTTGCACACTGCCAGGCTTGTGATGCTGGGGATCTGGCGTCTTAGCTGGGGTGGGTAGGCAAGGTGCACAGGGGCAGGAGGGGCAGGCTTAGCTTGATTCTCCTTAGGTGATCCACTTCAGGAGGGGCCCTGTGGCAGCAGCAGGGAGTCAGATCCGCTGCCGGAGGTTTGGCTCCGCAGAAGCGCAGAGTTGGGTGTTTGCGCGGAGCGAGCAAGTTCCCTGGCAGGAACTGGTTCTCTTTGGGATTTTGGCTGGGGGATGGGCGGGGAAGATGGCGCTGGCGAGCGCCTTTGTTCCCCACCAAATTGAGCTCTGTCGTCCGGGGGCTCAGCAGCTTTCCTTCCCTTTGTCCTCCAGCCTTCCCGCTTTCTGAGCAGAGCTGTTAACTTATGACCTCCCAGCCGCTAAGTCGCGCTTGCTGTCGGAACACAGTCCGTCAGGCCCCTCCGCTTTTTGCAAGCCAGACTCGGGGGCTCTGCTTGGCCGGCGAGCCGCCCCTCTGCCCCGGCTCCCTCCCGCCAGTCCGTGGAGCGCGCACCGCCTCGCCGCCCTTCCTACCCTCTTCCGTGGGCCTCTCGTCTGCGCTTGGCTCCGGCGACTCCGTTCTGCTACTCCTCTGGTGGTTTTCTGGGTTTTTTAGGCAGGTGTAGGTGGAATCTAAGTGATCAGCAGGACGCGCGGTGAGCCCAGCGTCCTCCTACGCCGCCATCTTCCCTCCTCCCTCCAGTTTGAGCTTCTAGAAAAGTTCTTTAAGTCAGGATGACTTTTGTGTATGTCTTTTGTTCTCTGCCCTTCCCTTTCTTCTTATCTAGTATATGTACATGATACAGGAAGTAGAGTGTCTTATTGTTGAGACATGATTAACCATAGCCAAACCTTATAGCTTTTTTGTGACAAAAAGAAGATGTTACCTCTAAACATAGGGTCAATTTCATCTTTCACTTAACTTCTTATTGGGTACCATTGGACAGTGAAAATTGTTAGAACCGTATGTTGCAGTCTAGACTGAATAGAAGACCAGAAAACGCTTAGATTTCTCAGGGCATCATAGAGTCACATACCTCTGGATTTCTCATGTGAGAAAAGTAAAGTCTCTAATAAAAACAACCATTTGGGGGGCGCCTGGGTGGCGCAGTCGGTTAAGCGTCCGACTTCAGCCAGGTCACGATCTCACGGTCCGTGAGTTCGAGCCCTGCGTCAGGCTCTGGGCTGATGGCTCGGAGCCTGGAGCTTGTTTCCGATTCTGTGTCTCCCTCTCTCTCTGCCCCTCCCCCGTTCGTGCTCTGTCTCTCTCTGCCCCAAAAATAAATAAACGTTGAAAAAAAACCAAAAACAAAACAAAACAAAACAACCATTTGGAGATTTCTGTTATTCACAAGTAAAGACAATGCTTAATTTATAAAACTATGGACAGGTCTCTTTGGGGAGGACCATCATTGCCAGGGCATGAAATCCATATCTTTCGGGGGGCACTTGGTAAATATAGATTTCCCTAAAGGCTTGTGAAACCCCTGTTTGAAAATTGCAGAAAAGAGGGACGCCTGAGTGGCTCAGTCGGTTAAGTGTCCAACTTCATCTCAGGTCATGATCTCATGGTTCATGAGTTCGAGCCCCACATCGGGCTCTGTGCTGACAGCTCAGTCTGGAGCCTACTTCAGATTCTGTGTTTCCCCCTCTCTCTCTGCTCCTACCTTCTCACACTCTGTCTCTCTCTCTCAAAAATAAAATAAACATTAAAAAATTAAAAAAAAATAAAGTTGCAGGGATGAGTTATCAGGTCTAGTTGTGAAAAAAACTAAAATAAATTATTTCCAAGAAGTTTACTTCCTTATAAAATTCCTAACAAGGAAATAGGTATTGCTGGAATTAGGAGCTCTGGTAATGACCCAAGAGGTATTTAAGCCGGGCATGTAAACACAGTTTACATAAAACAGCAAGTTTGTGTTCCCTTTATCCTATCAAGTCTGTTCTGCCACAGGACTGGATACACACAAGCCATTAAATGCATAACGGTTTTAGCTTTCCTATCCTCTGCACCCTGTAGTTACTCCCTTTCCCCCCAACATATGCCTCCTAAACAAAGCCCTAAGTATTAGTAGTGACTGGGTCATGAAGTCCTCAGAAATTATTCAGTATTTAAGAACACAGGCTTTCCTGGGGCACCTGGGTGGCTCAGTTGGTTAAGCGTCTGACTTCAGCTCAGGTCATGATCTTGAGTTTGGTGGGTTCAAGCCCCCTGTCAGGCTCTGTGCTGACAGCTCGGAGCCTGGAGCCTGCTTCAGATTCTGTACCTCCCTCTCTCTCTGTCCCTCCCCCCGCTCATGCTCTGTCTCTCTCTCTTACTCTCTTTCAAAAGTAAACAAACATCTAAAAAGTTTTTTAAAAAGAACACAGGCTGTTCCAAAGTGAGTGGGACAAGTAAGAGTGATGGGGCTTGATCCAAAAGTCAGTATTTTAAATAATCCAATCAAAGTCAAGTACACTCTGAAACCATTTATTCAAAACAGCTTCTCCTGGTCAACAAATCTATACAGACCTACAGACCATATACTGCCACTCACAATCCTTCAACAACCCACAGTCTCATGGTATACAGTCATGGTACTTTCTCCCACCAAGCCCAGGTAGAGCCATAAAACCCTTTCTACTAGTTCAAATTCCAGTGGTGTATATGTAGATTAAGCCCTGTGAAATAATAATAACACATGTATAAATAGTAAAGCTTTTAAGGCACACATACCCATGATTTATTTTAATACTTCCTTCTGAAATAAGAAGATCAGAGGTTATTTTCTTCATTTTCAAAAAAAAAAATAAATAAAAGAAAAAAGAAAAGAAAACTGTTCCAGAAAGGGTTTTGACTTGTGTGAGGACACATTGTATGACTATGTAATTCCCTCCCACTCACTCTAGTATTCTTTCTGCTTTACCATGGGCCTCTGAATCAGGGTAGCTTTCACCCACAGTGGAATCAGCCTTCTCTTAACAAGCCTTTTACCACAGCGAAGGAGCTGGCAGCCTTAAAGCCCATCTGGTCTCCAGTAGATGAAACTTTCAGTGATTGGTGACAAGCCCCACACTCCAGTCCACTCCATTAGGGAATGTTCTGTCTGAACTGCTGGAGACATGCAAAATTCTGTGGCATGTGAATGTGCAGTGGAAATATGCTTTGCATCTGCAGACTGCAAACCCCAGAACATTGGCATGGGGCTCAAAAACATGAGAATGTTTGAATGTGTCCACACTTTAATAAAGGGCAACATTTCTAGTGCCAGATTCCTGGAAGAAGACAAGGAAGATGTATTTAAAACAGAAACTAAAGAGATGGAAGTGGGAAAGAAGTTCATTGAAACCCAATTTATATCTTTTTCTAGATGAGGAAACACTGAGTCTCAGAAAGACGAAAGGACCTAGTTGAGGTTTTAGTATCAATACTTGACACTGGTGGGATGTGAACTCACTCTGTGTGTCTCCAAAGCTGGTAATCTCTCCACTGTACTGCACTGCCATGCTAGGTGCTCTCAAAGAAAAGGATTTTTATTATTATTATTTTTTATTCTGGTTCTCTTCCTTCTTCCCCTTGAGTCAAGGCCTGGGGTGCTCAACTTTCAAGTTCACAAAAGAACTTGGTGACGAGGAACAAGGGAGCAGTGGTAAAATGATTCTGCCTTACCCTGCATGTATGATGAGAAAAAATGAGGGCTCTTATTTCCAGCATGCTCATAAGGGACACAGTTACTGCCGGCTTTCAGGCTGGCTTAGTTTTTATCACTTTTAAAGCATTTAATAATTCATTAGAGGTGATTGATCATGTGCCTGACTCAGAGGGAGAGATGAATAAGGAGAGATTTCCAATAAATTCAATTTGTAAATGATATAAAAAAACAACCGAGTCTCAGTAAGTTTATTACCTGAGGCCTAAGCTAGAGAGTTATGTGACTGCTTGCAGCTAAATGTCTGGAAGAGGGTGTTCTAGCTGGGTTCAGATCCTGAATGGGCTTTCCACTTGCTTTGTGAATTCTGAACAACTATTGAAATCTCTGTTACCTCAGAGGAGGAGAATATGCTCTCCATTCTTCCAGTACAGAGTTATAAAGGATCTGGATTCAGTTACATTTGATTTTGAGATATAACATAAATCTCTACCTCACTCTTTGGAATTGGTGAGTATAGACAATTAGTGTGGAGCCTGACATAAGGCTTGATCTCGGGAATTGTGAGATCATGACCTGAGCCAAAATCAGTTGTTGGGCCCTTAACCAACCAAGCCACCAAGGCACCCCTAAGTATTTTAATTCTATCAATTGACATATGGTGTTAAACCACTTGCAGATGTACAGCACAATGATTCAACAATTCCATACAACACCCAGTACTCATCACAAGTGCACTCCTTAATCTGTATCACCCACTTAACCGATCAAACTACTTGCCTTCTTGTAAAATCATTTTGTTCTATATTGTTAAGAATCTGTTTCTTGGTTTGCCTCACTCTCTGGTATTTGTCTTTCTCTGACTTATTGCACTCAGCATAATACTCAAAGTTTCATCCATCCTGTTACAAATGGTAAGATTTCATCATTTTTATGGCTGAAAAATATTCCATCACACACACACACACACACACACACACACACACACACACACTATGCCTTCTTTATCCATTTATCAATCCATGGACACATGGACTATTTCCATTGCTTGTCTGTTGTAAACAGTGCTGCTATAAACATATGGGTGCATATATCCCTTTAAATTGGTAGTTTTGCATTCTTTGGGTAAATACCCAGTAGTACAGTTGCTGCTCATAGAGAATTTCTATTTAATTTTTTTTAATATTTATTTATTTTTGGGAGACAGAGAGGCAGAGTGAAAGCAGGGGAGGGTCAGAGAGAGGGAGACACAGAATCTGAAGCAGGCTCCAGGCTCTGAGTTCTGAGCTGTCAGCACAGAGCCTGATGCGGGGCTCAAACCCATGAACTGTGGGATCATGACCTAAGCTTAAGACAGAGGCTTAACCGATTGAGCCACACAGGAGCCGCAAAATTTTCTATTTTTAAATTTTGAAGAATACCCATAATGCCTCCAATATTTTATATTCCCAAAAACAGTGCAAGAGGGTCACCCTTTCTCCACATTCTCACCAACACCTGTTGTTTCTTATGTTATTGATTTTAGACATTCTGACAGGTGTGAGGTGATATATTTCATTGGAGCTTTGATTTGCATTTTTATGATGGTATGTGATAAACATATTTTCATGTGTCTGTTAACCATCTATACATCTTCTTTGGAGAAATGTATGTTAAAGCTTCTACCCATTTTTAATGGGATTATTTGTTTTCTGGATATTGAGTTTTATATGTTCTTTATTTATTTTGGATATTAACCTACTATTGGAAATATCATTTGCAGATATCTTCTCCAATTCATCAGGTTGCCTTTTAGTGTTGATTGTTTCCTTCACTGTGCATAAACTTTTTATTTTTATGAAGTCTGAATACTTTTTTTTGCTTTTGTTTCCCTTGCCTCAAGATTCTTTTATAGAAAAAAATTGTCACAGCCAATGCCAGAGATTACTGCCTGTGTTCTCCTCCAGGATTTTAGTGGTTTCAGGTCTCAAACATAGGTCTCTAATACATTTTGAATTTATTTTTGTGTATGGTGTAAGAAATTCTCTAATACATAGAGACTCACACATAGGTCTCTAATACATTTTGAATTTATTTTTGTGTATGGTGTAAGAAAGTGGCCCTAGTTACTTCTTTTGCATGTTGCTGTCCAGTTTTTCCAACACCATTTGTTGAATAGACTGTCTTTTTTCCATTGGATATTATTTCCTGCTTTGTTGAAGGTCAATTGGCCATTCAGTTATGGGTTCATTTCTGTGTTTCCTATTCTGCTCGATTGATCTATGTGTCTATTTTCATGCCAGTACCATACTTTTTTTTATTACTACAGCTTTGCAGTATAGTGTGAAGTCCAGAATTGTGATGCCCCAGCTTTGACTTGCTTTTTCAAGATTTCTCAGCTATCTGGGGTCTTTTGTGGTTCCATAGATATTTCAGGATTGTTTATTCCAGCTCTGTGAAAAATGCTCTTGGTATTTTGATAGGGTTTGCATTAAATGTATAGATTACTTTGGGTAGTATATTTAAAGAATATTTGTTCTTTCAATCCATGAGTATGGAATGTCTTTACATTTCTTTGTGTTATTTTCAATGTATTTCATTAGTATTTCATAGTTTTCAGAGTACGGGTCTTTCACCCGTTTGGTTATATTTGTTGCTAAGTATGTTATTATTTGGGTACAATTGTATGTAAATAGGACATATTCCTTAATTCTCTTACAGCTGCTTCATCATTGTGTATAGAAATGCAACATATTTCTGTACATTTATTTTGTATCTTGTGACTTTACTGAATTTATGTATCAGTTATAGCAGCTTTTATATGGAGTCTTTCAGGTTTTCCATATAAAGTCCCATGTAATTTGCAAAGAGTGAAAGTTTTACTTCTTCATTACCAATTTGGATGCCTCTGATATCTTTTTGTTGTCTGAAAGCTGTGGCTAGGACTTCCAGTACTATGTTCAATAAAAGTAGTGAGAGTGGATATCCTTGTCTTGTGCCTCTCCTTAGGGAAAAAGCTCTCAGTTTTTCACCATTAGGGAAGATACTGGCTGTGGTTTTTTCATATATGGCCTTTATTATGTTGAAGTATGTTCCCTGTAAACCTACTTTGTTGAATTTTATCATGAGTGGATGTTGTACTTTGTCAAAGTTTTCTGCATGTCTATTGAAATAATTGTATAGTTCTTATATTTTTCTTTTTGATCTGACTTATCACATTGATTTATTTGTGAATATTGAACCACACTTACAACCCAGAAATAAATCCCACTTGATTGTGGTGAATGATTTTTTTAACATATTGTTAAAATGGGTTTCCTAGTATTTTATTGAGGATTTTTGCATCTATGTACATCAGGGATATTGGCCTATAATTTTCTTTTTTAGTGATGCCTTTGTCTTTTTTTTTTTTTTTTTTGGAATAGTTTGAGATAATTAACTATTAACTCCTTAAATGTTTGGTAGAATTCACCTCTGAAGCCATCTGGCCCTGGACTTTTGTTTGTTGGGAGGTTTTAGATCACTCATTCAATTTATTTATTTATTGCTTGCCAGTGTGATCAATTTTTCTATTTCTTCCTGTTTCAGTTTTGGTAGTTTATAGGCTGTCTATTTTGTTGGCATATAGTTTTTCATAATATTATCATTTAATTGTTAGTATTTCTGTGGTTTTAGTTTTTATTTCTCCTCTCCCCTTTGTGATTTTACTTATTTGACTCCTTTCTATTTTATTGTTGATAAGTCTGCCTGGAGGTTTATCAATTTCATTAATTTTTTTAAATTTTTTTTTTCAACGTTTATTTATTTTTGGGACAGAGAGAGACAGAGCATGAACGGGGGAGGGGCAGAGAGAGAGGGAGACACAGAATCGGAAACAGGCTCCAGGCTCTGAGTCATCAGCCCAGAGCCTGACGCGGGGCTCGAACTCCCGGACCGCGAGATCGTGACCTGGCTGAAGTCGGACGCTTAACCGACTGCGCCACCCAGGCGCCCCTCAATTTCATTAATTTTTTAAAGAACAAGCTCCTGAGGTTTCATTGATCTGTTTTATTTTTTTAGTTTCTATATAATTTATATCTGCTTTAATATTTATTATTTTCTTCCTTCTGCTGCCTTTAGGCTTCAATTGTTTTTTTCCCCTAGATTCTTTAGGTGCAAGATTAGGTTGTTTATTTGAGATTTTTCTTGCTTCTCAAGACGGAGGCCTCTTTGCTATAAACTTCTCTCTTACAAGTTTTGCTGTATACCAAAGGTTTTGGATCATTTTGTTTTCATTTTCATTTGTTACCCTGTACTTTTTATTTCCTCTTTCATTTCTCATTTGACCCATTCATTGTTTAGTAGCCTGTTATTTAACCACCATGCATTTGTGATCCTTACTTTAATTTTCTTCTGCTTGACTTTTAGTTTCATAGCACTGTCATCAAAAAGATGCATTGTTGTGGTTTGTTTTGTTGTCTATGTGATCTTTTCTGTAGAAAGTTCCGTGTGCGCTTAGACAGGATATGGATTCTGCTGTTTTAGGAATGAATGTTCTCAATATATATGTTAAATCCATCTGGTCCAGGGTGTCATTCAAAGCTCTTGTTCCCCTGTTGATATTATATTTAGAAGATCTGTCTATTTATGTAAGTGGGATGTGAAAGTTCCCTACTATTTTAAAGTTATTATTGATTAATTTCTCTATATTTGTTATTAACTGTTTTCTGTATTTGTGTGCTCCTATGGCAGGTGCATGAATATTTTATATCTTCTTGTTTGACTGTCCCCTTTATTATTATATAGTGTTCTTTGTTGCTTACTGTTACAGTTACTGTTTTAAAGTCTAGTTTGTGCAATATAAGTATTGCTACTCCAGCTTTCTTTTGACATCTATTTCCATGATAGACATTTCTTCATCCCCTCACTCTCAATCTACAGTTGTCTTTAGGTTTATGAGTCTCTTAAAGGCAGCATAAAGACAGATCTTGCTTTTTTATCCATTCTGTCACCTTATGTCTTTTGATTGGAGCATTTAGTTCATTTACATTGAAAGTTATTATATATATATATATATATATATATAGTCAATTTATTACTTTTTTGTGGTTGGTTCTGAAGATTTTTCTCTGACAATTTCTTTCTTTCTTTCTCTCATATTTTGCTGATTTTCCTCAGTTACATATTTGGATTTATTTTTCTTTATTTTTTTCATATTTATTAGTGGTTATTAATATATGCTTACCAGTAGTTTTGTATATAACCTCTTCTGCATATAGCAGTTAATATTAAGGTGATGGTTGTTTAAGTTTGAATCCATTCTTTTTTCCTCTCCTCACATTTTAGGCATATATTATTATATTTTAATCATTTTTGTGAATTTCTTGACAAATTCTTTATAAAAATATTTGTCTTTACTGCTTTTCTGTTTCTTATCTTCATACAGTCACTTTTGGCATCTCCTTTACACTCACAGAGTCCCCGTTAATATTTCTTGCAGGGCTGTTTTAGTGTTTATGAAGTCCTTTACATTTTGTTCGTCTGGAAACTATCTCTCTTTCCTTTCTGAATAATAGTCTCGCTGGATAGAGTATTCTTGACTCCAGATTTTTCACATTCACCACTTTGAATATATCATGTCATTCCTTTCTGCCTTGCAAAGTTTATGTTGAAAAATCTCCTGCTAGCCTTATGGGTTTCCCTTTGTAAGTTAATGACCTTTTTTTTCCTTGCTGCTTTAATGTTTTTTCTTTATCACTATATTTTTTCCAATTAAATTACAATATGTCTCGGTCTGGGTTTGCTTTTATTGATTTTGATGGGGATTTTCTGTGCGTCTTAAATCTGGATATCTGTTTCCTTCCCTAGATTAGGGAAATTTTCAGCTATTATTTAATCAAATAAATTTTCTGTCCCCTTTTCTCTCCCATAGTCTTCTGGCACTCTTGTAAAATGAATGCTATTATGTTTGATAGAGTCACTGGGTTGCTAAGTGTATTCTTATTTTTCATTTTTCTTTTTTCTCTATCTTGTTCAGCTTAATTACTTTCCACTACTCTGTCTTCTGGGTCACTAATGCATTCTTCTGTTTCTTCCATCTTGAAGTTCATTACATCAAGCATGTTTCTTATTTAATTTATTGAACACTTTATCTTTGCTATGTTATTCTTATCTTTGTATTCAGGGCTTCACTCATGTCTTCCACTCTTTTCTCAAGTCCAGTGAGTATCCTTATGATCATTGCTTTATATCTTCTTTCAGGAATGTTACTTACATCTGTTTCACTTAGATAGCTGACCATGGCTTTGTGCTGTTCTTTCATTTGAGATAAAACTTTCTTTCTTCTCATTTTGTTTGCCTTGCTGTATCTGTTTCTGTATGTTAAGAAAGTCAGCTGTACCTTCTGCTCTTGAAAGTAGTGAATTTATGAGGACGGAAGTCCAGGAGTCCCCTGCATACAGTGCCCCCTATTCACCAGAACCTGGCACTTCAGGATAGTATCCTGTGTGTGTTGCTTATGCCTTGCTCTTTCTTTTGTCTGAGTCACTTTTCCTTTCAGTGCAGTCATTTGCACCAACTCTCTGCTTTTTTAGGGACTGTGCTTGTTTTATGTTATGTTAGTGGGACTCAGGAGGGGCAGCTCTAGGGGTGCATGCCTACTGAAGAACTTGGGAGCAGAGCAGAAGTGTTAGCAAAAGTTATCCAGGCCACTAGTCCTAAGCCAAGTACATCAAAGTTCTGTTGTGGCTGGAAGCTGTGCACTGGTTATGGCTGTGCATGAGGCTAGGTGCAATGTGTGGTCATGCCTTGACATAGTTTGGTCCAGTGCAGAATGGGGGCTGAGGTATCTGGCTGGGTGTAGTGGATGGGCATGGTGCATGTGGGGCTTTAACAGAATTTGCCTTGAACCCAGGACTGAGGCTAGCAGGCTTGCAGTGGGCAATTTTGCAGGAAAACTCATATCCATGGTTTACTGCTAGCAGGTTAGGTAACAAGTGTCTGTGCAGCACCAACTCATGCAGATGGCTCTGTGTTTATGCTGGCGGTTGGGGGGAGGAACGTGGACCCTGCCAGCTCCCTCATTTTCAGAGACATCCCCCAAAATGCTCTTAAATCAGTACGAACAAATCTGTCTCCCGTTTGCCCCCTATATTATGTAAACTACCCTTTTAATGTTGCGTCTCCTCACAGGCTGTTGTCTAAGGGAAGTGAACCAGCTATCACTCACCTTTCCTGCTTGCCTAGTGCTGAGTTAGCTGACTTTTAAAGCTTCAGTCTCCAATACACAGTTGTTATACAAACTCATGGAATTCAGCCCCTACAGTTTGTAAAAACAAATTTTATAGGGATTAGGCTTCCCCGTGTGAGCTCCCTGGTGGAAGGGTCTGTTTCTGTGTCCTCTCCATGCTTGCAGCTCTCTTTCTCCTGTGAGCAGCCTCCCTCAGGCTTTCTGACACTTCTAACCTTTCAGATGCAGTTTCTTCTCTATATTTAGTTTGTTCTGTCAGTCTTTGGATCACTATCTGGATTATTGACTTGGTTGTGGATGATACCTCACTGTAAACACGAGATGGGTTGAAATCAGAGTCCTCTTAACACTGCAATCTTCCCAAGCTTTTAGAATAGTTATTAACATAGAAAAAAATTGGGGGTGACTATATACTGGTGGGAAAGGTTACATTGCTTAAAAAGTAGTATCCTTCTTTCCTTTCATTTCCAATGCCTATGCACATTGGTCTATGCACTTCTGGCCTTCCTCCACAGTCAGAACACTATAAGATAAGAACATTAGGCAGAAAATCTAAACTTGCTCTTTATCTTTCCCACTCTCTTTTTTCTGCCTGTAATTGAATTATATGGCAGACTTTAATTTTCATACATAGAACTTGTTGGGTAAAGGTACCCAGAGCAGTTTCAGATGCAAGAGAGTGTAAAATGCAGCAATTAAGCCTCAAACCTACACTACTTTCTCTAAACCATAGCTTTACACCGGGAGTATAACAATTTTGCCTAAGGGAATACAATTAGCATGTGTTTCTCATTTGGGTAGTGATATTCATGTGTGCTTTCCATTTGCCAGAAATCTGGAGAACAAAAAAGGTGAATGGTATTCTGATATCTAAAAGTGATGATCTTTCAATAACTACATTTCTATATTGTCTTTTAACCAGCCACAGGATATCTCATTGTAAAGATGTTTCATATTTACATAAACAATTCCTTATAAACTGTTTCTTTTTTCCCAGGCTATAGAGTCTGTATGCTGAAAATTATAAAATTCTGATAAAAGAAAGCAAAGAAAACATAATAAATGGAAAGAAGTATCATGGTAATGGGTTGGAAGAATTAGCACAATAAATATGCCAATTCTCCCCAATTTATATACAAGCTTAACATAATTCCTGTAAAAATCCGAGCAATATTTTTTATGCATACAGAATATTCTAAATTGTGTATGAAAAGGCAAAGAAAATATAATACCTACAATTTTGAAAGAGAAACATAAAGTGGGAGTAATAACTTTATCAGATATGAACTCTTCATATATAGCTACAGTAATCAAGACTGTGTGGTATTGGAGGGTGGAGCCAAGATGGCAGAACATCATGGATATATTTTTGCATCTCAGATCCATGAAATACAGCCAGATGAACACTAAACCATTCTGAACACCTAGAAAAAGTATTTGAAGACTAACACAACAATCTGCACAACCTGAAACACAGAATTCAGCAGGTACATGGTGTGGAGAGGTGAACTGGAGGAGAGAGAAGACGTTGAGGGCAGGGAGCCATTTTTGCTTGTGGAGAGAGGATGGACACAGGGAGAGAGTTCTGGAAAAGCACCCCCCTCCAAAAGCAGCTGGAGAGAAAGTGGAAAAGTGGAAACAGACACAGGGACTGAACTAAAAATGGAGAACGGAGAAAGGAGAGGGTTTAAATTCCATTAAGACTCTATAAACAGGGGGAGTGCAGAGTCTGAAACTCCACAAGTCAGTACCTGGTGGTGCTCTGGTGGGAAGGGAGAATCCCAATGAGCAGAGTGGGGTCTGGGAGGTTTTCAGGCCACACGGGGAGAAGCAGTCCACTGTTGGAAGGACATTTGTTAGAGGCTGTGAGGCCACCCAGTCCCAGCAGATCCCAGAGAACAGCCACATTCACTGGTGCTGGAAGATCATTAAGGTTGAAGCCTGGTGACAGATGTGTATTGTGATTTTCCATAATCCCTGAAATGGTGCTGCTATGTGATTGTGTGAACTTTTAATGGGGTGAGCTGGGAACCAGCCACAGTCTCTGGGAATTGGCAGAGCATGCTCCCTCGAACATTCCTGGGTGCTTCCAGGCCCAGCCATTGCTCCATGAGACCCTCCTCAAGAGGATCTGAGCAGAAGCCACAGTCCCTCAGAAGAGAGGGGTTGGGAAACAAAACATTTGAGATAAAACTCAGGAGGGAGGTGTCGCCTGACAACCTGACAACTTGGTCACAGACATCGTAAAAGACTGGAGTGGATAGAAGCTAGAGACAAAGGACAGGTGCATGATTGCTAGTTTAGGGAGAGCACAGAGTTTCTATACGAAAGACTGGGTAGCTGGGTGATGCCATTTTCACTCCTTGCTCGCATGCACATACACACCTGCAAGTGCCACAATAATCCACCCCAGTAGGTGAAGCAGCACGATCTAGTGGAAAACGGAGCTGTTACACTAACCCCCGCCCAACTAGGCCAAGCAGGCTCTAAAAGAACACCAAAAATCTCTCCACCTGCTTAGTTTAAACACTATAAAGTGCTCCACAGTTTGACTTCTAGGGGAAACCTATATAATTTCTTTTTTTTTAATATGAAATTTATTGTCAAATTGGTTTCCATACAACACCCAGTACTCATCCCAACAGGTGCCCTCCTCAATACCCATCACCCACCCCCTATAATTTCAATCCTATTTCAGTTAATTCGTTGGTCCATCTATTCAATTTTATTTTTTTTCTTATCTTTCTCATTTCTTTTCATTTTCTTTAATACAGAAAGAGAAACAATTTATTTTTATGTTCAATTTTTGTGAAAAAGATTTTCTTTTGTTTTATACTATATTTTCCCTTTTGGTAAATTTTTAAAATTATATTTTACTTCCATCATTTCATTTTATTCCATTTCGTTGTATTCATTTTCTCAAATTTTCAAACATTTCCTTTTTTTCTTTTTTTCCTTTTTTATCTACTCTATCAAGTTCCTTTCATAACCAGGCAAAAACACATGTAGAATCTAGCATTATTTATTTGATTTGTGTGTGTGTGTTGTTTTTAATTTTTCATTTTTTTTACCTTCTCAATTCCTTTTCTCCCTTCAAAATGGTGAAACAAAGGAATTCACACCAAAAGAAAGAACAGGAATAAATGACAACCAGGGACTTAACACAGATACAAGCAAGATGTCTGTACCAGAATTTAGAATCACAATGATAAGAATAGTAGCTGGGGTCGAAAATAGACTAGAATCCTCTGCAAAGATAAAAGAGTAAAAACTAGACAGGATGAAATAAAAAATGCTGTAACTGAGCTGCAATCTCTAATGGATGCCATGGCAACAAAGATGGATGAGGCAGAACAACTAATCAGCAATATAGAGGACAAACTTATGAAGAATAATGAAGCAGGAAAAAAAGAAAGAGACTAAGGCAAAAAAGTGCAATATAAGAATTAGAGAAATCAGTGACTTATTAAAAAGGAACAATATCAAAATCATAGGGGTCCCAGAAGATGAAGAGAGAGAAAAAGGGGTAGTAGGGTTATGTGAGCAAATCATAGTGGAAAACTTTCTTAACCTGGGGAAAGACACAGACATCAAAATCCAGAAAGCACAAAGGACACCTATAAGATTGAACAAAAACTGATGAACAAGGCATATCATAGTCAAATTCACAAAAGATTCAGGCAAGGAAAGAATTATGAAACCAGCAAGAGAAAAAAGTCGTTAACCTACAAGGGAAGACACAGAAATGTGGCAAGCCAGAAAAGAATGGTAGGATATATTCAATGTGTTGAATGAGAAAAATATGCAGCGAAGAATTCCTTATCCAGTAAGGTTGTCATTCAAAATGGAGAGATTAAAAGTTTCCCAGACAAACAAAAATTAAAGGAGTGTGTGACCACTAAACAAGCCCTGCATGAAATTTTAAGAGGGACTCTCTGAGGGGAGAAACAACTAAAAAAAAGTACCAAAAGGAACAAAACCTAGAAAGGACCAGAGAACACTACCAGAAACTCCAACTCTACAAGAAACATAATGGTAATAAACTCATATCTTTCAGTACTCACTCTAATGTCAATGGACAATGCTCCAAGCAAAAAACATAGGGTAACAGAATGGATAAGAAAACAAGATCCATCTATATACTGTTTACAAGAGACCCACTTTAGACCTAAGGCACCTCAGATTGAAAGTAAGGGGATGAAGAAACATCTACCATTCTAATGGCCAACAAAAGAAAGCCAGAGTACCCATATTTATATCAGACAATCTAGGCTTCAAAACAAAGACTGTAACAAGAGATTAAGAAGGGCATTATATAATAATTAAGGGGTCCATCCACCCAGAAGACCTAAAAATTGTAAACATTTATGCTGCAAATGTGAGAGCACCCAAATATACAAATCAATTAATCACAAACATAAAGAAACTCATTGATAATACCATAGTAGGGGACCTCAATACTCCACTTACAACAATGGACAGATCATCTAAACAGAAAATCAACAAGAAAACAATGGAAACAGTGTGAATGACACACTGGACCAGATGGACTTAACAGATATATTCAAACATTTCATCCTAAAGCAGCGGAATACACATTCTTCTCCAGGGCACATGGAACGTTCTCCAGAATAGTGAGACACAAATCAGCCCTCAACACGTACAAAAAGATCGAGATAATACCGTGCATATTTTCAGACCACAACACTATGAAACTCGAAATCAACCACAAGAAAAACTTTGGAAAGTTACCAAATACTTGGAGACTAAAGAAAATCCTACACAAGAATGAATGAGCTAACAAAGAAGTTAAAGAGGAAATTAAAAAGTACATGGAAGCCAATGAAAATGATAACATCACAGCCTAAAACCTCTGGGATGCAGCAAAGGCAGTCATAAGAAGGAAGTATATAGCAACCCAGGCCTTCTAAAAGAAGGAAGAAAGGTCCCAGATACACAACCTGACCTTACACCTTAAAGAGCTAGTAAAAAAAACAGCAAATAACCCCAAAACGAGCAGAAGAAAGGAAATAATAAAGATTAGAGCAGAAATCAATGCTATTGAAACAAACAAACAAAAAAAGTACAACAGATCAGTGAAGTCAGAAGCTGGTTCTTTGAAAGAATTAACAAAATTGATAAACCCCAGCCAGTTTGATCAAAAAAAAAAAAAAAGAAAAGAAAAAGAAAAAGAAAAAGAAAAAGAAAAAGAAAAGACCCAAAGAAATAAAATCAAGAAGAAAAGAGGAAAGATTTCAAACAACACAACAGATACAAACAAAAATAAGAGAATATTATGAGCAATTATAAGCCCAAAAAATGGGCAATCTGGAATAAATGAACAAATTCCTAGAAACATATAAACTGCCAAACTGAAACAAGAAGAAATAGAAAATTTGAACAGACCCATAGCCAGTAAAAAAATCAAATTAGTAATAAAAAATCTCCCAAGAAACAAGAATCCAGGGCCAGATGCCTTTCCAGGGGATTCTACCAAACATTTAAAGAAGAGTTAACGCCTATTCTTTTGAAGCTGTTCCAAAAAAAATAGAAATGGAAGGGAAACTCCCAAACTCTTTGTATACAGCCAGAATTAACTTGATTCCAAAACCAAAGACCCCACTAAAAAGGAGAACCATAGACCAATTATTCTGATGAACATGGATGCAAAAATCCTCAACAAGATATTAGCCAATCAGATCTAACAATGCATTAAGAAAATTATTCACCATGACCAAGTGGGATTTATACCTGGGAGGCAGGGCTGGTTCACTCTCTGCAAAACAATTAATGTGATTCATCACATCAATAAAGAAAGGACAAGAACCACATGGTCCTCTCACCAGATGCAGAGAAAGCATTTGACAAAATACAGCATCTTTTTTTTATAAAAACCCTCAAGAAAGTAGGCATAGAAGGATCATAAGTCAAAATGGTAAAAACCATATGTTAATGACCCATATGTGACCCAACTCTAATATGATCCTCAATGGAGAAAAACTGAGAGCTTTCCCCCTAGGGTCAGAACAAGACAGGGATGTCCACTCTTAACACTGTTATTCAACATAGTATTGGAAGTCTTAGTCTCTGCAATCAGACAACACAAAGAAATAAAAGGCATCCAAACCAGCCATGAGGAGGTCAAACTTTCACTCTTCGCAGATGACATGATACTCTGTGGAAAACCCAAAAGATTCCACCAAAAAACTGCTAGAACCGATTCATGAATTCAGCAAAGTTGCAGGATATATAATCAACACACAGGAATCAGTTGCATTCCTATACACCAACAATGAAGCAACAGAAAGAGAAATCAAGGAATCGATCCCATTTACAATTGCACAAAAACCATAAGATACCTAGGAATAAATCTAACCAAAGAGGTGAAAAATCTATACATTGAAAAATACAGAAAGCTTACGAAAGAAATTGAAGACACACACACAAAAAAATGGAAAAAGATCCCATGCTCCTGGATAGGAAGAACAAATATTGTCAAAATGTCAATACTACCCAAAGCAATCTACATACTCAATGCAATCCCTATCAAAATATTGCCAGCATTCTTCACAGAGCTAGAACAAAGGATCCTAAAATTTCTATGGAACCAGAAAAGACCCTGAATAGCCAAAGCAATCTTGAAAAAGAAAACCAAAGCAGGAGGCATCACAATCCTGGACTTCAAGCTGTACTACAAAGCTGTAATTATCAAGACAGTATGGTACTGGCACAAGAACAGACACTCAGATCAATGGAACAGAATAGAGAACCCAGAAATGGGTGCACAAACGTATGGCCAACTAATCTTTGACAAAGCAGGACAGAATATCCAATGGAATAAAGACAGTCTCTTTAGGAAGTGGTGCTGGGAAAAGTGGACAGCGTCATGCAGAAAAATGAACCTGGACCACTTTATTACACCATACACAAAAATAAACTCAAAATGGATGAAAGACCTAAATGTAAGGCAGGAAGCCATCAAAATCCTTAAGGAGAAAGCAGGAAACAACCTCTTTGACCTTAGCTGAAGCAACTTCTTACTCAACACGTCTCCAGAGACAAAGGAAACAAAAGCAAAAATGAACTATTGGGTCCTCATCAAAATAAAAAGCTTCTGCACAGAGAAGGAAACAATCATCAAAACTAAAATGCAACTGGGGCGCCTGGGTGGCTCAGTCATTTAAGCGTCCGACTTTGGCTCAGGTCATGATCTCCTTGTTCGTGGGTTCAAGCCCCCTGTCATGCTCTGTGCTTGTAGCTCAAAGCCTGGAGCCTGCTCTGGATTCTGTGTCTTCTTCTCTCTCTGCCCCTCCCCTGCTCACACTCTATCTCTCTCTCAAAAAACAAACATTAAAAACATTTTTAAAAAAAGAAAAAAAACTAAAAGGCAACCGACGGAATGGGAGAAGATATTTGCAAACTACATTATCAGATGGAAGGCTAGTATCCAAAATCTATAAAGAACTTATCCAACTCAACACCCAAAAAACAAATAATCCAGTGAAGGAATGGGCAAAAGACATGAATAAATACTTCTCCAAAGAAGGCATCCAGATGGCCAACAGACACATGAAAAACTGCTCAACATCACTCATCATCAAGAAAATACAAATCAAAACCACACTGAGATATCACCTTACACCTGTTCAGAATGGCTAACATTAACAACTAAGGAACAGATGTTGGTGAGGATGTGGAGAAAGAGGATCTCTTTTGCATTGTTTGTGGGAATGCAAGCTAGTGAAACCACTCTGTAGAACAATATGTAGGTTCCTCAAAAAGTAAAAATAGAACTACCCTATGACCCAGCAATTGCACTACTAGGTATTTATCCAAGGGATACAGGAGTGCTGTTTCAAAGGGACATATGCACCCTCATGTTTATAGCAGCACTATCAACAATAACCAAAGTATGGAAAGAGCCCAAATGTCCATTGATGGATGAATGGAT
>NW_024419925.1:59714-67660 GCF_014898765.1 Herpailurus yagouaroundi
TTGCAACTACGTGGATGGAACTGGAGGGTATTATCCTAAGTGAAATTGTCAGAGAAAGACAAAAATCATATGTCTTCACTCACATGAGGACTTTAAGAGACAACAGATGAATATAAGGGAAGGGAAACAAAAATAATATAAAAACAGGGAGGGGGACAAAATGTGGGAGACTCTTAAACATGGAGAACAAACAGGGTTATTGGAGGGGTTGTGGGGGGGGGGATGGGCTACATGGGTAAGGGACATTAAGGAATCTACTCCTGAAATCACGCTTTCACTATATGATAACTAATTTGAATGTAAATTTTAAAAAATAAATTAAATACATTTTTTTCAAATAAAATAATAAAATTTAAAAATTGACACATAAAAAGATGCTCAACATCACTCATCATCATGGAAATACAAATCAAAACTACAATGAGATACTACATCACGCTTGTCAGAATGGCTAAAATTAACAACACATGAATGACCAGTTGTAGGTGAGGATGTAGAGAAAGAAGAACACTCTTAAAATGTTGGTGGGAGTGAAAACTGGTGTAGCCATTCCTAAGTAAACTAAAAATAGGATTACCCTACAAGCCAACAATTTCACTATTAGTTATTTACCCAAAGGATATAAAAATACAGCTTTGGAGGAGTACATGCACCCAATTTTTACAGCAGCATTATCAACAATAACAAATGTATGGAGAGAAGCCAAATGTCCATAGACTGATGAATGGATAAAGAATATGTGGTATGTATGTATGGATGTATATATGTGTATGGATGTATATATATACATACATATATATGTATATATACATATATCTATACATATGTATATACATATGTATATATGTATATATGTATATATGTATATATGTATATATATATGTGTGTATATATATATATATATATATATAACTCAGCCATCAAAAAGAATGAAATCTTGCCATATGCAAAGAGGTTGATGGAACTAGAATGTATTATGCCAATCAAAATAAGTTAATCAAGAAAGAAAAATACCATATTATTTCACTACTATGTAGAATTTAAGAGACAAATCAGATGTCATATGGGAAGGAGGGAAAGAGAAGAGAGGGTAACAAACCACAAGAAACTTAATGATAGAAAACTGTGGATTGATGGAAGGAGGTAGATGGGAGATGAGTTAGATGAGTTATGGGTATTAAGGAGGACACTTGTTGTGATGAGCACTGGGTGTTTTGTTTAAGGGATGAATCACTGAATTCTACTCCTGAAACTAATATTGTGTTGTATGTTAACTACTATATATAAATAAAAATTGCAACAAAATAAAATAAAATATCCAGTTCCCAAGGAAAAAAAATTATAAGGAATGAAAAGGAACATGAAAATATGACCAACACACAAGAAAAGAGAGAAATCAACAGAAAGGACATGTAACAGTGACGGTATGCCAAATTTAAGAGGAAAACATTTCAAACTATCCATTATAAATATGTTAATAGAACTAAAAAACGCACAAGAAACACCTGTCTAAAGAAGTAAAGAATGTATGACATTGTTGATCAAAAAGATAATAAATAGAATTAAAAAAACAATTTTATTTTTTTATTGTTTTTTTTTTTAATTTTTGAGACATAGAGAGACAGAGAGTGAGCAGGGAAGGGGCAGAGAGTGAGCGGGACACAGAATCTGAAGCAGGTTCTGGGCTCCAAGCTCTCAGCACAGAGCCTGACACAGGGCTCAAATTCACAAACTGAGAGATCATGACCTGAGCTGAAGTCGAACGTCCAACTAACTGAGCCACCCAGATGCCCCCTAAGAAAACAAATTTTAAATGAACTTACTGTAAATTCTAGACTTGAAAAATACTATAACTGAAGTAAACTAGTTACTACAAGGGATCAAGAGTAGATTTATTGCTGAAAAAAAATAATTAGCAACTTAAATATAAATTGATAGAGATTATGCAAACTGAGCAACAAAGAGAAAAAAAGGAAGAAAAATAAAGTTTCAGAGAAATGCAAGACATCACTGAGAATATCAAAATTCACCTAACAGAAATATCAGGAGAGAGAAAGAAGCTGAAGATAAATATTCAAAGATACATTAGCCAAAACTGTTTTAAATGTATTTTAAAAATGACAACACACATATCCCAGAAGTTCTATGAAATCCCTGTATGATAAACTAAGAGACTCACAGACACATCAGAGTAAAAATGCTGAAAATCAACAAGGAGAAAATCTTGAAAGCTTCAAGCTTCAAGCTACATATCATTTATAAGGGAACTCCAGTAAGATTAAGAGCTGATGTCTCAGGAGAAATAGTGGAGGTCAGAGTCAGTGAGATAGCACACTTAAATTTCTCAAGGAAAAACACTGTCAAACAAGAATTTTGTATCCAGCAAAGACAATGTGTAAAAAATAAGGCAAAATAAACACTTTCAGATAAAAATTAAGAAAATCCAAATTTCTGGAAAGAAGCCAGAGTAGGAGGATCCTGAGCTCACCTCCACCCATAGACACACTGAGATAGCTACATTAGAGAAACTAACTCTGAAATGAGCTAAAGAGTAGAACAGACTTTTCACAGTTAATCAGAGAAAGGAGGCAACATTGAAAAGGATAGGAGGGATAGAGACTCAGGCACCAAATGCCCAATGACACCAACTACAAATGGAAGGGATACCACAAGCACAGAGAAGCAACAAGATCAGACCCCACAGCAGGTACCACAGGCACAAGGGACATGCATTAGGAAGAAAAGCCACCATAACATCTGGCTTTGAAAAACAGTGGGGCTTAACATTGTGAGTTTGTACAATCACAGAGGATTAGCTCCAAGTAAATTCAAATTAGTGACATTCGCTCCAGGAGAACCAGAGGGCAGTAGGAAACAGAGTTCCCACACTTAAAGAGTCAGCATAACAAATAACCTGACTCAGACATGACAGAGAAACCTTAGGTTGAAAATCATTTGGAGTAGTGAAGGAGATATATTCACTAGCCCCATAACATGTGCTGGAGGGCCAGGAATATTTAGGAGACTTCACCAAGAAGAAAAGTGCTGGTGGGTGCCATGTATCTCAACCCCCTTACCCCAGCCTAGATAGCCAAACAGTTACAGGAAACAGTGCTAGCACTTCCCACCTATCTTGCTAGCACATCATGCCCTGACACATGTTCCTCTGAAAATTCAACACATCTAACTCTTCCTACTCCACAGTCATTCCTCCAAAGCAACCCAGAAAGGAAGATGATTCCTCATAAGAAATGGCTTGGGAAAGTGAGATAGGCCAAATTTTATGAGTTCATGCAAACAGTGGACCTTGAGTTGAAAAGGTCATTAGTCTTGTCTCAGTGAAAGCCTGGAGGGCATTGTGCAGCTCTTGGGAGGGAAGGTATGGAAAACATCCCATTGACATACAGCATGCAAACAACAATCTGAAGAGTGATTGGGGCACACAGTGGGGAAGTAATTTACTTTTTTATCAGCATGTTCCAGAGAGAGATATTCACCGAGAGACCCCTCTGGGAACAAAGGAACTGCCCAGCACCATTTCTCTACCTAACTCCTCAGCATAAGCACTGGGCCACCTGTGGGAATCAGCATAGCATTGACACTCACAACCTAACTTGCTTACACCAAGCTCCAACTCTCCATGTTCAGATGGAACTGCTCTTTCCAGTCACATTTGCTTCATTCCCAGTGTGGCAGACATCCTCCTCCAGAACACCAGCTTAAACTCCTGCCAACACTGAATCTCTTGAACTGGGACTTTTGCAGGGCCTCAGTTCTAGCAGCAATGACAATGGGTTTCATTTCAGAAGCAGACAAGAACACACCTAGTCACAACTGGCCATGAAAATTCATGCCAGCGACAAAACACTGCCCACAACAGGCAAAGAGAATCACTGCAGAGAACTAGTCTGAATGATAAAGTAGCTAGGACACAACAGCAAAGTACATGCAGCACATATTGGAGATACTCCTAGAAGACAAGGTCCAGGGGAACAAAGGGACACTACATAGCAGGGTACTGTAGGACCTCTTCTTCATAATGCATTTCCCCTCAAGAATAAAAGATGTAGCTAAATTTCCTAACACATAGATGCAGGCACAGACACAGACACTTAGAAAAAATGAGAAGACTGGGGAATTTGCCTCAAATGAAAGAACAGGACAAGGCCACAGCCTTGTGAAGACCTAAGTGAAACAGATATTACTAACATGCCTGAAGAAAATTTAAAGATATGATCATAGAGATACTCACTGAAATTGAGAAAGAAGGGGAAGGCATCAGTGAGAACCTTAACATAGAGATAAGGAATAACATGTCAGAGATAAGGAATAACATATCAGAGATAAAGGGTACAATAAAGTGAAATAAGAAACACACCTGATGCAATGAGTAGCAGACTGGAAGAAGTAGATAAACTAACTAATGACCTAGAAGACACTAATAATACATAATACATAATGGAAAGTAATAATTATGAACCAAAGGGAAAAAAAGAAATATGCAAAATGAGAATAGACTTAGGGAACGTGGTGACTCCATCAAATGTAATAACATTAATATTATAGGAGTCTCAAATAAGAGAGAAAAAAGAAAGAGATAGAAAATTCATTTGAATAAATAATAGCTGAAAATATCCCTAAACAGATATCCGGATCCAGTATGCACAATGAAACCAAAACAAAATTAGCAAAGGTCTGAACCAAGATATATTGCAATTAAAATGGTAAAATATAGTGATACAGACAAATCTTGAAGGCAGCAATAGAAAATAAGAATTGTATACAAGGGAAACTTGAAACTTCATAAGGCTATCAATGGATTTGTCAGCAGAAACTTTCTAAATCAGAAGGGATAATATACTCAAAGTGCTGAATGGTAAAAATCTGCATCCAAGAATATTGTATCCAGCAAGTCTATCATTCAGAATAGACAGAGAGAAAAAGAGTTTCCCAGACAAACAAAAACTAAAGGAATTCATGACCACTAAATCATTTGTGCAAGAAATATTAAAGGGGACTATATGATGGGAAAGGAAGATAAAAAAGTGACTGTATGAAGGTAAGAGACAGAAAAGCAGTTAAGAATACTTTCATAAAAAATTAGTGAAGGAACTCACAAAATTAAAGGATGTAAAATATGACACCGTATACCTAAAATGTGGTGGGTGGAGGAGTAAAGAAGTGGTTCAAGAGTCATCTGGCTGGCTTAGGTGGTTAAGTGTCTGACTCTGGCTCGGGTCATGATCTCATGGTTTGCGGGTTTGAGCCCCACATCAGGCTCTGTTCTGACAGCTTGGAGCCTGGACTCTGTTTTGGATTCTGTGATTCTGTGTCTCCCTCTCTCTCTGCTCCTCCCCTGCTCAAGCTTGCTCTCTCTCTCTCTCTCTCTCTCTCTCCCTCTCCCTCTCTCTTTCCTCTCTCTCTAACATAAATAAAAAAATTATAAAAACAAGAATTGGTTCAAATTTAAGCATTCATCAACTTAAAATTGACTGCTGTATACAGAATATATATACAAACCTAATGGTAACCACAAAACAAAAACCATTGATAAATACACAAAGAATAAAGAGGAAGAAATCCACATATATAAATAAAGAAAACAAGCAAACTATGAAAGAAAGACAAGAAAGGATGAGAGAAAATATTCACAAACAACAACAAAGTAATAAAATGGCAATAAATACATGTTTATTAATAATTATTTAAATGTAAATGGAATAAATGATCCAATAAAAAGACATAGGAAAATAAAATGTTAAAAAAACAACTATCTCCATGCTGCCTACAAGAGACTCAATTTAGACATACAGACATCTGCAATTTGAAAGTGAAATATGGAGAAATATCTATCACGCAAATAGATGTCAAAAGAAAGCTGGAGTAGTAATACTAATATTGGGTAAAATACTTTAAAACAAGGACTGTAATGACAGACAAGTAAGGGCATTATGTGATAATGAAAGGGACAATCCAAAAAGAAGATATAACAATTTTAAATATTTACACAGCCTACATGGGAGCAGTCTAACACATAAAACAGTTAATAACAAAGGAAGTAATCAATAATAATACAAAAGTAGCCGGGGTCTTTAACACCTCACTCAAATCAATGGACATATCATCTAAACAGAACATCAGAGGGTCACCTGGGTGGCTCAGTTAATCATCCAACTTAGGCTCAAGTCATGATCTCATGGTTCATGGGTTCGAGCCCCGCATCAGGCTCTGTGCTGACAGCTCAGAGCCTGGAGCCTGCTTAGGGTTCTGTGTCTCCCTCTCTCTGCCCCTCTCTGCCCCTCTCTGCTTGTGCTCTGTCTCAAAAATAAACATTAAAAATTAAAAAAAACAAGCAGAACATCAGAAAGGAAACAATGGCTTTGAATGACATACTAGGCCAGATGGATTTAACACATATATTTAGAACATTCAATCCTAAAACAGCCAAAAACACATTCTTTCCAAGTGCACATGGAACATTCTCCAGAAGAGACCACATATGAGACCACAAAATGAGTTTCAACAAATACAAAAACATTAATGTCATACAATGCATCTTTTCTGAATACAATGCTGTGAAGCTAGAGGTCAACCACAAGAAAAAAATCTGGAAATATCACAAACACATGGAGGTTAAATAACATGCTACTAAATAAAGAATGGGTCAACCATATAATAAAATAATTAAAAATAAACATGAAAATAAAACAGAATGGTTCAAAACATTTGGGATGCAGCAAAATCTGTTCCAAGATGGAAATATATAGCAATTCATCAAAGAGCAAGAAAAATCTCAAATAAACAACTTAACCCTACACCTAAAGAAGCTAGAAAAAATAAGAAACAAAGCCAAATCAGGAGATGGAAGTAAGCAATAAAGATTTGATAAAAAATAAATGATATAGAAAGTAGAAGCACAATAGAACAGATTAATGAAATCAGGAGCATTCATGGGAGGGAGAGGGAAGATGCCGGCATAGGAGGACGCTGGGCTCACCGCGCGTCCGGCTGATCACTTAGATTCCACCTACACCTGCCTAAATAACCCAGAAAACCGCCAGAGGATTAGCAGAACGGAGTCGCCGGAGCCAAGCGCAGACGAGAGGCCCACGTAAGAGGGTAGGAAGGGCGGCGAGGCGGTGCGCGCTCCACGGACTGGCGGGAGGGAGCCCGGGCGGAGGGGCGGCTCGCCGGCCAAGCAGAGTCCCCGAGTCTGGCTTGCAAAAAGCGGAGGGGCCTGACGGACTGTGTTCCGACAGCAAGCGCGACTTAGCGGCTGGGAGGTCATAAGTTAACAGCTCTGCTCAGAAAGCGGGAAGGCTGGAGGACAAAGGGAAGGAGAGCTGCTGAGCCCCATGATGACAGAGCTCAGTTTGGTGGGGATCAAAGGTGCTCGCCAGCGCCATCTCCCCCGCCCATCCCCCAGCCAAAATCCCAAAGAGAACCAGTTCCTGCCAGGGAACTTGCTCCCTCCGAGCAAACACCCAACTCTGAGCTTCTGCGGAGCCAAACCTCCGGCAGCGGATCTGACTCCCTCCTGCTGCCACAGGGCCCCTCCTGAAGTGGATCACGTAAGGAGAAGCAAGCTAAGCCTGCCCCTCCTGCCCCCGTGCACCTTGCCTACCCACCCCAGCTAAGACGCCAGATCCCCAGCATCACAAGCCTGGCAGTGGGCAAGTAGCCCAGACAGGCCACCCCACCCCACAGTGAATCCCGCCCCTAGGAGAGGGGAAGAGAAGGCACACACCAGTCTGACTGTGGCCCCAGCAGTGGGCTGGGGGCAGACATCAGGTTTGACTGCGGCTCCGCCCACCAACTCCAGTTATACACCACAGCACAGGGGAAGTGCCCTGCAGGTCCTCACCACGCCAGGGACTATGCAAAATGACCAAGCGGAAAAATTCCCCTCAGAAGAATCTCCAGGAAATAACAACAGCTAATGAGCT
>NW_024419925.1:87660-105068 GCF_014898765.1 Herpailurus yagouaroundi
AGCTCATTAGCTGTTGTTATTTCCTGGAGATTCTTCTGAGGGGAATTCTTCCGCTTGGTCATTTTGGATAGTCCCTGGCGTGGTGAGGACCTGCAGGGCACTTCCCCTGTGCTGTGGTGTATCACTGGAGTTGGTGGGCGGAGCCGCAGTCAGACCTGATGTCTGCCCCCAGCCCACCGCTGGGGCCACAGTCAGACTGGTGCGTGCCTTCTCTTCCCCTCTCCTAGGGGCGGGATTCACTGTGGGGTGGGGTGGTCTGTCTGGGCTACTTGCCCACTGCCAGGCTTGTGATGCTGGGGATCTGGCGTCTTAGCTGGGGTGGGTAGGCAAGGTGCACAGGGGCAGGAGGGGCAGGCTTAGCTTGCTTCTCCTTAGGTGACCCACTTCAGGAGGGGCCCTGTGGCAGCAGGAGGGAGTCAGATCCGCTGCCGGAGGTGTGGCTCCACAGAAGCGCAGAGTTGCGTGTTTGCGCGGAGGGAGCAAGTTCCCTGGCAGGAACTGGTTCTCTTTGGGATTTTGGTGGGGGATGGGCGGGGAAGATGGCGCTGGCGAGCGCCTTTGTTCCCCACCAAACTGAGCTCTGTCGTCCGGGGGCTCAGCAGCTCTCCTTCCCTTTGTCCTCCAGCCTTCCCGCTTTCTGAGCAGAGCTGTTAACTTATGACCTCCCAAACGCTAAGTCGCGCTTGCTGTCAGAACACAGTCCGTCAGGCCCCTCCGCTTTTTGCAAGCCAGACTCGGGGGCTCTGCTTGGCCGGCGAGCCGCCCCTCCGCCCCGGCTCCCTCCCACCAGTCCGTGGAGCGCGCACCGCCTCACCGCCCTTCCTACCCTCTTCCGTGGGCCTCTCGTCTGCGCTTGGCTCCGGCGACTCCGTTCTGCTAATCCTCTGGTGGTTTTCTGGGTTATTTAGGCAGGTATCGGTGGAATCTAAGTGATCAGCAAGACGCGCGGTGAGCCCAGCGTCCTCCTACGCCGCCATCTTGACCTAGTCCCGAGTTCTCTAATTCTTATATCATGCTCCTTTGCTTTAGTCTCCCTCTTTTTTTTCTGCTTCATTATTCTCCGTAAGTTTGTCATCTATATTGCTGGTTTGCTACTCTGCTTCCTCCATCCGTGCCACCGTGACATCCAGTCAAGATTGCAGCTCAGTTATAGCATTTTTTTAAATTTCATACTGACCACCTTTTACTTCTTTTATCTCTGCAGAAAGGGTTTATAATTTATTTTCAACCCCAGCTAGTATTCTTATCATCATGATTCCAAATTCTGGTTCAGACATCTTGCTTGTATGTGTGGATTAAGTCCCTGGCTGTCATTTCTTCCTGTTTTTCTGTTGAGGTGAATTCCTTCATTTCATCATTTTGAAGGTAGAAAAGGAGGTAATAAAGTTAAAACAAATGAAAATGAAACAATTAAAGACAACACACAAAAAACAAAGGATGCTAGGTCCTAGGTATGTTTTGGTCTGGTTGTTGAAAGAAACATGATAGATTAGAGTAAAAAGGGAAAGGTAAGGAAAAAAGGGGGGGAGGAAAACGTTTGAAAGTTTGAAAAAAAAGAGTACAATAGAATAAAATGAAATGACAGCAGTAAAATAGAATATAAAAACTTACAAAAAAGTAAAAATAGTAGAAAAATTAAAGAAAAATATTTTTAATAAAAATGAAAAATAAAAATAGTTTGTCTCTTTCTGTATTCAAGAATATGAAAAGAAAAGAAAAAGAAAAAAATTGAATAGATGCCCCAGTGAACAGAAACAAATATGATTGAAATTACATCGTTTCTCCTAGAAGTCAAAGTATGAAGCCCTTTATAGTCTGTAAACTAAGCAGGCAGAGACACTTGTGGTACTCTTCAAGAGTTTGGTGGCCCAGTTGGGCCAGGCTTAGTGTAACGGCTCCATTCTTCACTAGGTGGCACTGCTTAGCTTCCTAGGGTGGATTGTTGTGGCATTTGTAGGCTTGTACACAAATGCACAGGAGGGGTGAAAATGGTGTCACACAGTTACCCAGTCTCTAGTAGCAGAACTCTTTGCTCTCCCCAATCAGCAATCAAGCAGCCCTCCTTGTCTCCAGCTTCCATCCACTCTTTGCTTCTACACTGTGACCAAGCCATCAATCTGCCAAGTGGCACCTCCCTCCTGGGTTTTATCTCAGATGGGGCTGTGTTTCTAACCCTTCATTTCTGAGGAACTGTGGCTTTATCCCATTCGCACTCTCTGGGAGAGATTCTTGCTGGGCAATGGCAGGGTGCCGACTTATCCCCAGGAGAGTTTGCAAGACCATGCCACTGCCTATGCCCAGAGACTGCAACTTGGTGCTAGCCTGCCCTAGAAAAAGTTTGTTCAATCGTGTAGCAGCAGTGTTTCAGGTATTATGGCAAATCACAACACACATCTGGGCTTCACCCCTAAAGCCTTTTCTCCAACACCAGTAATGTGGCTGTTTTCCAGGTTCTGCTGGACATTTTCCTGTGGGGAGGCCACACCACCTCTACCAAATGTCCTCCCATCAGGGGAACTATCTCTCCCTGTGTGGCCTGAGGACCCCTGGGATCTTGCTCTCTGCTCCTGGGGATTTGCCCTTCCCACTAGAGCACTGCAAGGTATCAAGCTGCAGAATTTTGGACTCTGAGTTCCCACTGTTTAAGGAATCTTAGTGGAATTTACACTCTCTCCTTTCTCCTTTCTCCCTTTTTTGTTCAGTCCCTGAAGCTGTTTCTATTCTTTCTTTTTCTCTCCAGCTGCTTTCACAGGGGGAGGGTGCCTTTCCCATACTCTCCCTCTGTCTCTATCTCTCCACAAGCAAAAACAACTCCCTGCCCTCTGCGGCTTCTCTCTCCCCTAGTTCACGTTTCCACGCTATGTACCTGCCAAGTTTTGTGGTTCAGGTTGTGCAGATTGTTGTGTTAATCCTCAAATCAGTTTTCTAGGTGTAAAAGATGGTTTAGTGTTGATCTGGCTGTATATCAGGGACAAGAGATGGAAAAAAACTTCCAAGCTGTTCCATACAGGATCTTTTGCTTCTTTTGTTACATTTATTCTTAGGTATTTTATCATTTTTGGTACAACTTATAAATGGAATCGATTCCTTGACTTCTTTTTGTGATGCTTCATTATTTGTGTATAAAATGAAACATATTCCTGTATGTTGACTTTGTAAGCTGGTTGCAGGTTTTTTTTTTTCTTTTCTCTTTTAGTACATTGAATATATCCTGACACTACTTTCTAGCCTGCAAAGTTTCTCCTGAAAAGTCACCTTATATACTTACGGGGCTCTTTTGTTTTTATTTATTTATTTTTTTTATTTATATATGAAATTTATTGTCAAACGGGGCTCTTTTGTATGTAAATGCTTTCTTTATTTCTTTTCACGTGTTACTCTTAAAATTCCTTTTTTATCACGTTTTTCACATTTTTATTACTATGTATTTTGGTGTGGGCCCCCCCCTTTGGTTGATTTTGTTGGACATTCTCTTTGCCTCTTGGATCTGGATTTCTGTTTCCTTTCCTGGATTTTAGTCGTTTTCAGCTATTATTTCTTCAACTATATATTCTTCCCCCTTTCCTATGTCTTCTTCTTTTGGGAACAGTATTGTGCAAATGTTATGCTCAATGGTGACACTGAATTTCCTAAGTCTATTTTCACTTTTTTTTCTCTCTCCTTATAAGCGTCATTATTTTCCATTAGTCTCTTCTCCATGATGCTGATCCATTTTTCTGCTTCTTCTAGGTTGCTATTTATTCCATCTAGTCTATTTTAATTTCAGTTATTGAGTTATTCATCTCTGATTGGTTCTTTTTTATGTTTTCTGTCTCTTAATTTAGGGTCTCACTGATGTCCTCCACTGTTTTCCTCAAGTCCAGTAAGTATCTTTATGACCATTGTTTTAAATTCTCTATTAGGCATATTACTTATTTCCCTTTTACTCTTGCTGTGATTTTTATCTTATTCTTTCATTTGGTATGTATTCTTCTGTCTCCTCATTTTGTGTAACTCTTTGTGTCTATTTCTAAATGTTAGGAAAGTCAGGTATGTCTCCTGCTCTTGAAAGTAGTGGTCATGGGGCACCTGGGTAGCTCAGCCCATGGAGTGTCTGACTCTTGATTTTGGTTCAGGTCATAGTCTCATGGTATGTGAGTTCAAGCCCCATATCAGGCTCTGTGCTGACAGTGCAGAGCCTGCTTGAAATTATCTCTGTCCCTACCCTACTTGCATGTGCACTCTCTCTCTCAAAGATAAATAAACATTAAAAAAGAAAGTAGTGGTCTCATGAAAAAGAGGTCCCATAATGCCTTACAGTGCAATGTCCCCTGTTCACCAGACCCTGCCCCTTCAGCAGTGTCTCCCATGTGTGTTGCATGCACCCTGCTGTTGTGGCTGAACAGCTTTTGTCTTTAGTCAAGTTCTCTGCAATGTCTGCCCTGTGAGCAGGGTTTGGTCCCTCTGTTCTTATTGACCCAGTCTGGGGTCACCTTGTGCTTGAGTGGAGTTAGACTAGGCATTTTCTAGAAATGCAGTAGCACTTAAGAACCAGGCACTTTTCCTGTGTTGTCCCCTGAGAAGATTTTGTTGGTAGGTGGTGCCTTCTGTTAGACCATCTTTGTTCCCCCAGCCGACTCCTGGGGCCAGAGTTGGACTTTGGTGTGTGGTTATCTTCCCCTCTTCTTGGGGCAAAAGTCAATTTAGAGTGGTGCTGTCCCCTGTTGGGGCTGCTTGCACAGTGACAGTCTTGTGGCATCTCTTTGTATGGGCTCTGGCCAAGGGTATATTGCAGCATGCAGATACACAGGAGTACAAATATGGAGGGCAGGCACATAGTATTAGCAAGGTTTGTATTTGTGTACTATGGTAGTAGACCTCAAGCAGAGGTCTGGCTGGAGGTGGTATCTCTGAAGGACAATGCAAGGGTGGGGTGAATTTTTAGCAAGTTAGGTAATGAGTATTGGGGCATAGCTGATTTCTGCAGTGTCTGTGTGTCTAGGCTGGAGAGGCAGGGGAGGGAAATGGTGCCCACCATATCCTAATGATCCTTGCCCCTCCCGCCCATGATCTTAGATTAGTAAGCAAATCTTTCTCTTGTATACCCCAGGTGTTTTACAAACTACTGCTTTTATGTTGTATCTCTGTGGGGCTGTTTCCTGTGTTCTCTTTAAGGGTGAGGACTCAGTTTCCTCTCACCCTCCTGGGTTTCCCTGAGTGGAGCCTGTTAATTTTTTTTTTAATTTTTTTCAACGTTTTTTAATTTATTTTTGGGACAGAGAGAGACAGAGCATGAACGGGGGAGGGGCAGAGAGAGAGGGAGACACAGAATCGGAAGCAGGCTCCAGGCTCCGGGCCATCAGCCCAGAGCCTGACGCAGGGCTCGAACTCACGGACCGCGAGATTGTGACCTGGCTGAAGTCGGATGCTTAACCAACTGTGCCACCCAGGCGCCGCGAGCCTGTTAATTTTTGAGTTTCCAGGTGTTAAGCCCATCTGGTTATAGGAACTCACAAAATTTAGCCCCTCTGGTATTCAAATCCAGATGTTATGTGGATTTGTCTTCCCCATGTGAGTTCCCTGTGCCTGAAGTGCTGGTGTTATCATATATTTTCCCCCCTTTCAGTGCCTGAGGAGTCCTTCTTTCCCACAGACAGTTCCATTTGTCCATTTATCTTCTGTGTCTCCAACCTTGCTACCCTCTTTATTGTAGCCTCTTCTCTACATTTAGCTGTGGAAAACTGTTTTCCCAGTCTTTGGGTAATTTTCTGGGTTATTTACATTGATATTGGTGTTATCTAGTTGTATTCATTTGAAAAGGAGAACTTAGGATCTTCCTATGCTGCCATCTTCCCTGGAATTTTACCATAATATTTTGATTACTACAGATTTATAGTATATTTTGAAATCTTGCATTGTGGTATCTCCAGTTTTGTTTTTCTTTCTCAAGGTTGCTTTGGCTATATCGGGTCATTTGTGGTTCCATACAAATTTAGTATTAGTTCTAGTTTTGTGAAAAATGCTGTTGGTGTTTTGACAGAGATTTTATTGAATCTGTAGATTTCTTTGTCTAATATGGACAATTTAACAATATTAATTTTTTCAATCCATGGGCATGGTGTATATTTTTATTGTTTCATCTTCAATTTTGTTAATGACTATTTTATAGCTTTCAGAGTACAGGTCTTTTACTTCTTTGCTTAAGTTCAAACCTGGCTATTTTATTATTTTTTTGGTGCATTTGTAACCACTGAAACCACCTAGCCTTCATGTTTTCTGTAATGGGAAGTTTTTGGTTACATATTTAATATCCTTACACGTTATTAGTCTGTTCAGAGTTTAAATTTCATGGTTCCAGGAATTTATCTATTTCTTCTTGGCTTTCTATTTTGTAAATATATAATTATTCAAAGCAAACATCCATGAGTCTTTGTATTTCTGTGGTATCAGTTGTAATTACTCATCTTTCTTTTCTGTGTTTTTTTATTTACATGTTATCTTTTTCTCTGCTCAGCTAAAGGTTTTTAAACTTTGCTTATCTTTTTAAAAAACAGAACTCTAATTTTTATGGAACTTTGTATTTTTCTGTTTCTACTTCATCTACTTCTGCTCTTATATTTGATATTTTCTTGTTTCTGCTAACTCTGTGCTAAATTTCTTATTTTTCTATAGCTCCTGAGGAATACATTTAAATATCTTATTTGGGATCTTTATTTTTTTCTTGATGCATGCATTTATTGCTATAAAATTCCTTTATTACAACCTCGAGGGTAACTTGCACACACATCTTGTGCCCTTGTTTTTATGTCTGATACTTTGTTTTTTGTGTCTGTCACACAGTGGATGTCCCTTTATCTCATTCTTGGTGATAAATAAGACTTGTGTTCATGTATTCCATGGGAGTTGAACACATGGAGAGACATTTCCCATAGGCACAGCACAAATAGCAGACTGAAACACACACCTGCTTTTTCTGCGAAAAATGCTTATTTTTTTGTGGGGAGGTGGGATTTGGATCTTTGGCCTAAAGGGCAAAATACTGGATTGGCACACATCTAGGACCCTCCTGAGATGTTCTCTTGGGAAAGTGGCTGGTAGATCTCATCTTTTTCTATCCTTCTGCCTCACTTAAGATCACTGATATCTTCTGAAAAGGAACTTCTAACCTCTTCTTGCACACTGATTTTTGTGGCTCATGCCCAGGGAACAACTCTACATCTCCAGGATATGGTGGCCAGCAGGGCTTATGATAAAGTCCCACAAGGCTACATATATTTGCATACTTTAAAAACTGCCTGTCTGAGGATCTGGCTTTCAATTAACCTGAATCTAGGTGCTGACTAAGATTCTCCCCATTGGGACATTCACAGATGTAGCACATTTTCAGTTACAGGGAGCCACTAAAAATTAAAGTAGTCTCCTTGTAGAATCACAAAGATTTGAGAGACCAAGGGCTGGATTGAACAGTATGATTCAGCTTCTACAGGAGGCCACTCCTTCAAGACTGGAAAAGGGGTGGCTGCTTTATATAATACATCAAGGGACAGTGAGTCAAGGGATATGAAGAAACAGAGAAATGTGTTCCAAATTAATCATAAATACAAACCCACAGAAGGACATCAATGGAACAGAAATAAGTGGTTTACCTTCAAAGAGTACAAAATAACAATCATAAAGATGCTTACTGAGTTTGGAATAAGAATGGATGAAGAAGTGAAAATTCCAACAAAATGAAAGTATAAGAAAATATAAATTAGCAGTCATAGACCTGAAGAATTCAATAACTGAACTGGAATATACAGTAAAAAGTTAAAGCAGGATATTAGGTGAAGCAGAGGAAAAAATTAGTGAACTCCAAGAGAAGGTAGTGGAACTCAAGACAGCAAAAAGAAAAAAAAAAGAATGAAAAGAGTGAATAGAGCTTAGGAAACTTCTGAGACAACATCTAGCAGACCAACATTCTCATTATAAAAGTACCAGAAGGAGAAGAGAAAGATAAAGGAGGGGGGATTTATCTGAAGAAATATGGTTGAAACTTTCCCTTACCTGGGGTTGGAAACAGACATCCATGTCCAGAAGACCTATAGAGTTCCAAATTGGAAGAACCCAAAAATACACACACCATGATACAGTGTAATCAAAGTATTAAAGTTAAAAACAGGGCAAGAATCTCAAAAGCATCAAGAGAAAAACAACTTGTAACATTCAAATAAACTCCAATAAGACTCTCAACAGCTTTTTTTTTTTACAAAAATTGAAGCATAATTGACATACACTGTTACATGAATTTCAGGTATATATTGATTTGACAATTCTATACATTACTCAATGCTCAACATGATACATGTAGTCACCACCTATCACCATAGAATATTATTACAATACTGTTGACTTTATTAAGGAAGTAAAAATACAGAGGTTCAAAATGAATTTTACATTATTATTAACTTGAAACACACCACTATAGATATGTTATTTTATGTAACCTCATGATAACCAGAAAGCAACATCTACTAATAGATACACAAAAAAATCAAGAGAAAGGAATTTAAGCATACTACTACAGAAAATTATCAAACCACAAAAGGAAGAAAACAGTAGAAGAAAAGGACAGATTAAGTACAAAATTACCAGCAATTAACAGGCAATGATTATTTATAGATAATTAATTTTTATTGATAATTAATTTTAGAATAAGTGGAGTATATTCTCCAATAAAAACACCTAGAGTGACTGAATGGATTTAAAAAGACCCACTTAGCTATATGTTGCTTGCAAGAGATTTACTTCCGATGTAAAGATCTACATGTATTAAAAGTGGTGGGTGGAAAAACATATGCTATACAAATTGAAATTGAAAGAAAGCTAAGGTAGCTATGTTTATATGAGAAAATTAGACTTTAGGACTTAGAGATGTTCAACAGACACATGAAAAGATGCTCGACGTCACTCATCATTAGGTAAATACAAATTGAAACCACAATGAAATATCACTTCCCACCTGTAAGAATGGCTAAAATCAACAACATAAGAAACAGGTGTTGGCAAGGATGTGGAGAAAAGGGAACCCTTCTGCACTGATGGTGGAAATGCAAACTGATGCAGCCACTCTGGAAAACAGTATGGAGGTTCCTCAGAAAGTTAAAAATAGAACTACCCTACAATTCAGCAATTGCACTACTAGGTATTTACCCAACGAATACAAAAACAGTAATTCAAAGGGATACATGCACCCTGATGTTCATAGCAGTATTATCTACAATAGACAAATTATGAAACAGCCCAAGTACCCATCAACTGAAGAATGGATAAAGAAGGTGTGTTATATACAGACACACAATGGCACATTATTCAGCCATAAAAATGAATGAAATCTTGCCATTTGCAATGATGTGGACAGAGCTAAAGAGTATTATGCCAAGAGAAATAAGTCAGTCAAAGAAAGACAAATACAATATGGTTTCACTAATATGTAGAATTTAATAAACAACAAATGAGAAAAGGGGAAAAAAGAGACAGAGGCAAACCAATAAAGAGACTCTTAACTATAGAGAACAAACTGATGGTTAACAGTGGGTTAACCAGTGTGTTATGGGGATTAAGGAGTACACCTATTGTGATGAGCACCAGATGTTGTAAGTGTTGGATCACTAAATTTTATACCTGAAACTAATATTACACTGTATGTTAACTAACTGTAATTTATACAAAAACTTTAAAAAAAACCCGAGTGTAATACAAGAAAAAATCATTATATAATAACAATCCAAAAAAGAGAATATAATATTTATAAATGTTTATGCACTCACATAGGAGCAATTAAACATGTTAATCAAATATTAATAGACCTAAGTAGAGAAATAGACAATGAAAAAATAATATTAGAGAACTTTAAAACCCCATGAATGCATCCAGACAGATCTATATGGACACATTAGTCCTAAGTGACATGTTAGACCAAAGACTTAAAAAACATGCACAAAACTTTTTATCCAAAAGCGCATTCTTCTCAAGTGCACATGAAGCAGTCTCCAGGAACAATCATATGTCAGGCCACAAAACAACTCTTAATAAATTAATTAAGATTGAAATCATATAAAGCAGCTATCCTGGGTTGCCTGCGTG
This sequence comes from Herpailurus yagouaroundi, assembly GCF_014898765.1. Classification (NCBI taxonomy): domain Eukaryota; kingdom Metazoa; phylum Chordata; class Mammalia; order Carnivora; family Felidae; genus Herpailurus; species Herpailurus yagouaroundi. Next base: position 97,765 of record NW_024419925.1, read on the forward strand.
GCTCAGTAGGTTAAGTGTACGACTTTTGGCTTCAACTCAGGTCACGATCTCACAGTTTGTGGGACTGAACCCCACATTGGGCTCCAAAATGACAGCATGGAGTCTGCTTGGGATTCTGTCTCTCCTATCTCTGCCCCTTTCCCTGCTCAAACACACACTCTCTCAAAATAAATAAATAAACTTTTTTTTAAAGCAGCTATGCCAACCACAATGGTATAAAACTAAAAATAAATTATGAGAAGGAAACTTGGAGTTTACAAATAAGTCAAGTTTACACAACATGTTACTGAACAACCAATAAGTCAAAAAAGAAATAAAAAGATAAAAAATAATGAAATATGTGGATCTGTAAATAGTACATAGCATAAATAATGGGATGCAGAAATATCAGTTCTAAATGTAAAGTTTATAATAATAAGTGCATACTTTAAGAAACAAGAAAAATCTCAGATTTCTAACCTAACTTTATACCCAAGAAACTAGAGAAAAAAAAACACATGGAACCCAAAGTGAGTAGCACGAAGGAAATAACGAAGAATAGAATAGATAAATGAAAAAGAGACTAAAAAGAACAATAGAAAAGATCAATGAGAGTAGGATCTGGATTTTTGAAAAGATAAAATTCATAAATCTTAATTAGCCTTAACAAAACAAAAGAGAATGCTCAAATAAAACCAGAAATGGAAGAGGAGACATTACAATTGATATTACAGAATTGCAAATGATTATAAAAGGCTATAATGAAAAAGCATACACCTACAAATTGGACAACCTAGAAGAAATTGATAAATTCCTAGAAACATACAAACTACAAAGACTGGATCATGAAAAAATAGAAAAGCTGAACACACAAATTACTAGTAAGGAGATAAAATAAGTAATCCAAATTCACCTAACAAACAAAAAAGTTCAGGATGAAATGGTTTCACTGATGAATTCTACAAAATATTTAAAGAATAATTAATGCCTATATTTCTTAAACTCTTCTAAAAATACGAAAGAAGGGAACACTTAAAAATTCATTTTTGAGGAGTTCCTGGGTGGTTCAGTTTGTTAAATGTCTCACTCTTGATTTTGGCTCAGGTCATCATCTCATGGTTTGTAAGATCAAGCCCTTGGTTGGGTTCCATGCTGACAGCCTAGAGCCTGTTTGGGTTTCTTTCTCTCCCTCTCTCTCTCTGTCCCTACCCTGACTTGCACACATGTTCTGCAACTCTCTTTCTCTCTCTCTCTCTAAAAATAAATAAACATTTAAAAAAAAACCTCATTTCTCAAGCCAGCAGTACCCTGATTAAGAAAACCAAGCAAGGGTGCCACAGGAGACAAAACTTATAGGTCAATATCCTTGATGAACTTAGGTGTAAATATCCTCAACAAAACATCAAACCAAATTCATCAATACATTAAAAAGATCATACACCATGATCAGCTGTGATTCACATCAGGGAAGCAAGGAAGTTTCAACCTCCACAAATCAATCAATGTGAAAATTATCACATCAACAAAATGAAAGTCAGAAATCATATGATCATCCCAATACATGTAGAAAAAGCATTTGACAAACCTCAGCATCCATTAATAGTACAACCTTTCAACAAAGTATGTATAAAGGGAATGTACCTCAACATAACAAAGGCCATGTATGGCAAGCCCACAGCAAACATCATGTTAAACAATGAAAACCTGAAAGATTTTCTTTTAAGATAAAGCATGACAAAGATGATCACTCTTTTTGGTTTTACTCAACTCAGTATTGGAAGTCCTATCCACAACAGTTAGGCAAAAAATAATAATTAGAATAAAATAAAGTAAAATAAAATAAAATAAAATACATCCAAATTGGAAAAGAAGTAAAATTCTCACTATTTGCAGATTACATGATATTATGTAGAAAATACAAAAAAGTCTCCACCAAAAATCTGTTAGAACTAATAAATGCATTCAGTAATGTTGCTGGGTACAAAATCAATATTCAAAAATCTTTTGTGATTCTATAATATAATAATGAATTTTCAGAACAAATTATGAAAATGCCATTTCATAACTGCATCAATAATATTAAAATACCTAGAAATAAATTTAAACAAGGAGATGAAATACCTATACACTGAAAACTATGACATTGATTAAAAAATTGAAGAAGACAGGGGCGCCTGCGTGGCTCAGTCGGTTGAGTGTCCAACTTGGCTCAAGTCATGATCTCACAGTCTGTGAGTTTGAATCCCGCTTCGGACCCTGTGCTGACAACTCACAGCCGGGAGCCTGCTTCTGATTCTGTGTCTCCCTCTCTCTCCGACCCACCCCCGCTTATGTTCTCTCTCTCTCTCTCTCTCTCTCTCTCTCTCTCATTCTAAAAATGAATAAATGTTAAAAAAATTAAAAAAATTTGAAGAAGACAAAAATAAAGCATATTTTGTGCTTATGGTTTGGAAAAAATAACATTGCTAAAAATTTTCATAATACCCAAAGAAATATACAGATTCAATGCAATATTAATCAAAATTACAGTGGTATTTTTCATAGAAAGAGAACAATTATAACATTTGTATAAAAACACAAAGGACCCCCACCCCAAAAAAACACAAAAGACCCTCAATAGACAAAACAATCTTAAGAAAGAACAAAATAGGGGGAATCATGCTCCATGATTTGATAATATATTACAAAGCTATAGTTATCAAAAACAATATAGTATTGGCATAAAAACAAACACATATTAAGTGGATCAACACAGATATCTCTGAAATAAACCCACACAAATATGTTAAATTAATTTATGACAAAGGATCTAAGAATATACATCCTAGGAAAGGCAGACCCTTCAATAAACTGGGCGACTTACATGCTAAGGAATGAAACTGGACCACTTCTAATGCCCTCTATAAAAATTACCTCAAAATGAACTAAGACTAGCATGTGAGACATGAATACATAAAACTCCTAGAAGAAAACATAGCCAGTAGGTAAACCTTGACATTCGTCTTAGAGATGATTTTTTAAAATTTAACATAAGAAACAAAGGAAATAAAAATACAGATAAATAAGTGGGGACTATATCAAACTAAAAAGCTTTTTCCTGATTAAAACATGGGCAGAGGATGTGAGTGGACATTTTCTTCCAAGAAGACATAGAAATGACAAACAGACACATGAAAAGATGCTCAACATCACTGATCATTAGGGAGATCAAAACCACAATGAGATATCACCCCCACCTGTCAGAATGGCTAGAATTGAAAAGAGAATACTGTGTTGGTGAGGGTATGGATAAAAAGGAACCTTCAGGAACTGTTGGTGGGAATGCAAATTTGACAGCCACTATGGAAAACCGTATGGTTTTTAATTTTTAAAAATTAAAAATAAAATTACCATAGTATTTAGTAATTTCACTATTGAGTATTTACCCAAATAAAATGAAAACAATACTTCAAAAAGATATTCACACCCTTATGTTTATTGCAACATTGTTTGCAATAACCAAGATATGGAAGCAATACTAATTCCCATCCATAGATAAGTGGATAAAGATGTGGTGTGTGTGTGTATACATGGATGGACCTAGAGGATATAATACTTAGTGAAATAAGTCAGTCAGAGAAAGACAAAAACATGATTTCACACATATGTGGAATTTAAGAAACAAAACAAATGAACAAAGAAGAAAAGATACAAACAAAAAACCCAGACTCTGAAATATAAAGAACAAACTCGTGGTTACCAGAGGGGAAGTGGATTGGGGGATGAGTAAAATAGATAAAGAGGATTAAGAGTATACTTATCCTGATGAGCATAGAATTATGTATACAATTGTTGAATCATTATATGTACACCTGAAGCTATTATAACACTATGTTCATTATTCTGTAATTAAAAAAATTAAACATTATAACACTATGTCCATTATTCTTTAATTAAAGAAAAATAAAACACATACGCACAGCAAAGGAAGCAATCAGAAATATGAAAAGACTACTTACTGAATGGGAGAAAATATTTAAAAATAATTAATATGTTTGGGGTTAATATCCAAAATATATAAAGAACTCATACAACTCAATAACATACATACATACATACATACATATACATAGAAAATAAAAACAATTCAATTAAAACTTGGGCAAGAAATCAGAAATTTTCCAAAAAGACATAGAGATGTCCAACAGGTACATGAATAGTTGCACAGCATTACTAATCATCAAGGGATTGTAAATCAGAATCACAATGAAATATCACCTCAGACCTCTTATAATGAGGCTGTGGAGAACATATAATCCTTGTGCACTATTGGTGAAAATCTTAAATTAGTATAGCCACTATGGAAAACCGTATGGAGATTCCTCAAAAAATCAAAAATAAAACTATAATATGCTGCAGCAATTCTATCTTTGTCCATTTTCTGAAGGGAAGGAAAATGTTAACTTGAAAATACATATGCAGCAACATATTCATAGTAGCTATATTTATGATAGCAAATACATATAGGCAACCCAAGTGTCCATCAGCTGATGAATGGATAATGAAAATGTAGTTTATTCACTATAGAATATTACTCAGCCATTAAAAGGAAGAAATCTTACCATTTATGACAACATGAATGAGCATTGAGGGTATTATGCTAAGTGAAATGAGTCAGAGAAAGACAAATACCATATGATCTCACTTACATGTGGAATAATTTTTTTAATTAAAAGATTTCATCCTTTTTATGGCTAAGTAATATTCCATTATACATATGTATATATATTATATGTATTACATATATACATATAATATATATCTTCTTTATTAGTTCATCTATCAATGGACATTTGCAACAACATGAGTGGATCTGGAGAGTATAATGCTAAATGAAATAAGTCAGTCACAGAAAGACAAACACTATATAATTTCATTCATATGTGCATTTTAATAAAGCAGAGAAAAAAAGACAAAAAACCCACAAATTCTTAAATATAGGCAGCAAATGTAGTTGCCAGAGGGAAGGTGGATGGGGGAATGGGTGAAATAGGTGAAGGGGATTAAGAGTACACTTATCTTGATGAACGCTGAGTAATGTATACAATTATTGAATCACTATATTGTATGCATGAAACTAATATAAACCTGTATACTAATTATACTGGAATTAAAGTAATAAATAAATTAAAGTTCAAAAATAGTCTTAAAATTTCTTTTTAAAAATGTTATAGATATAGAGGACAGATTGGTAGTTGCCAGAGGTGCGGGTGTAGTGTGTGGGAGAAATGCATAAAGGTGGGCAAAAGGAACAAACTTCTATTTTTAAAATTAATAAATCGTGGAGATACAATATACAACATGGTGACATTGGTTAATAATACTGAATTCTATATGTGAAAGTGCTGAGAATATAGTCGTAAATGTTCTCACCACAAGGATACAATTGTAATTATGTATAGTGATGGATATTGACTAAACTAATTGTAGTGATCAATTATCTACCTGTATATACAAATATCAAACATAATATAATGTTATATACCAATCATATATCAATAAAAATAAACAGGAGGAAAAGACATCCTCTTAGAATTGCTTTTGCTGCACCCCATACATTATAGTATATTTTATTTCCATTTTCATTTGTCTCAAGATATTTTTTATTTCCCTTTTCATTTTTATTTTGACCCATTGATTGCTCAGAGTATGTTTAATTTCTACATATTTGTGAATTTTCCATATTTCATTCTGTTGTTTATTTCTCATTTCATAATACTGTAGCCTTAAAAGATATTTGGTAAGATTTCAAAATTCTTAAATTTTCTCTGTTTTTTTGCAAAACGTGTAATCTATTATAGAAAATGTTCTATGCAGACTTTAGAGGAATTTCTACCCTAGTGTTTTTGAGTGGAATGCTTGGTATATGTCAGTTATGTCCATATGCTCTATAGTATTGTACAAATATTTTAAAAATTATTGATTCTCTGTTTGGATAATCCATCCATTGCTTTGAGTGGGGTATTGAAATTCCCTAACTATTCTTATATCCCTTCTCTTTTTAGTTTTTTAATATTTGCTTTATATTTTTATTTGCCCTGATGTTACAGCATAAATATTTCCAACATTATTTCTTCTTGGTAATTGATCTCTTTAACATGAAACAATGACCTTTTTTTTAAAAAAAATCTCTTTTGACCATTTTTAGTTTGAATTCTATTTTATCTAAGTTTAGCTATCCCTGCTTTCTTTTGCCTACAATTTGCTTAAAATATATTTTTCCATTATTTCACTCTATGTGTGTCTTTAAAATTAAAATGTCACCTGTAAGTAGTAAATCATTTAATCTTGCTTTTTTAATCCATTAAGGCTCTCCATGTGCTTTAATTAGATATATTAATCCATTTAATTTAAACCACTTTTTCGGAGGTAAGGACTTTTTGCCATTTTTTATTGTCTTCTGACTCTTTTGTATATTATTTCTTCCTTGCTTCTAATCTTGCTAAATTCTTTTGTGATTCGATGACAATTTGTAACAGTATGCTTTAACTCCTTTAGCATAATATTTTGTGTATTATCTACAGATTTTTCCTTTGTGGTAACCATGAGGCTTACAAAAAAATATCTTATAACATCCCATTTTAAGCTGATAATTTCATTAGCATACAAAAACCTTATGGTTTAACTTCTAGCCCTCAGATTTTATGTTATTGATACTACAATTTATATATTTTCTATATTGTGGATCCACTGACAAATTATGTCATAGTTATATTGAATATGTTTGTTATAGAGTTTTAAATCTAGAGTTTTTTTTTAATGTATGAAATTTATTGTCAAATTGGTTTCCATACAACACCCAGTGCTCATCCCAAAAGGTGCCCTCCTCAATACCCATCACCCACCCTCCCCGCCCTCCCACCCTCCATCAACTCTCAGTTTGTTCTCAGTTTTTAACAGTCTCTTATGCTTTGGCTCTCTCCCACTCTAACCTCTTTTTTTTTCTTTTTCCTTCCCTCCCCGATGGGTTTCTGTTAAGTTTCTCAGGATCCACATAAGAGTGAAACCATATGGTATCTGTCTTTCTCTGTATGGCTTATTTCAATTAGCATCACACGCTCCAGTTCCATCCACGTTGCTATAAAAGGCCATATTTCGCTAGTATCCAAAATCTATAAAGAGCACCCCAAACTCCACACCCAAAAAACAAATACCCCAGTGAAGAAATGGGCAGAAAACATGAATAGACACTTCTCTAAAGAAGACATCCGGATGGCTAACAGGCACATGAAAAGATGTTCAGCGTCGCTCCTTATCAGGGAAATACAAATCAAAACCACACTCAG